>NW_019734312.1:126903-242475 GCF_002891405.2 Cryptotermes secundus
AACACCCACAAAGGGCTGTAGTGACAATAGTGATAATAATTCAGTTCCACCTGATCCTATACTCGAACTACCTCAGTTGACGTTATCCTACAGTCCACGTGCTTCAGTTCCACCAGATCCTATACTCGAACTACCTCAGTTGACGTTATCCTACAGTCCACGTGCTTCAGTTCCACCAGATCCTATACTCGAACTATCTCAGTTGACGTTATCCTACAGTCCACGTGCTTCAGTTCCACCAGATCTTACATTTCAATTACACTGATTGTATAGTTCAGTACTCCACTTTCACATTAATTCGTAGAGCTCGATTATAGTGTGATGGCACATGAGTAAGATGCCAATTTTTGTATATGGACGGAACATATTCTCTTACAGCAGATATGAGGGGTACACAATTCAGTTCGCTGCTGGCAGACGGTTTCTGCTTTGGAGTGACTCCTGATTGGTTTACTCACTGCATTATCTTGTTTCCTTTAACTTCCCCTCCTTCGTTTAGTCTTGTGCCGTCACATAGTAATCGAACTCTACTTGTGATATCCCTCAGATTAACATTGCAGCTTTATCCGTAGCGATCCTCAGCAACGACACCCTGCTCGAGGACCTGAACAGGCGACTTACTCTGCTAGGACCGCGCCTGCTGGAGCTCAGCAAGAGCGTGGTGGGTAGCGAAGATATGGTGGCCTATGTCTGGGACCGGTTAGTCAGGTTCTTCCTGGGCAACCAGACGACCATCACGGCGGAAAACGGTCGCGACTTTCTTAACGTGAGTAGAAAAATTAGAAAAAGATTATCACTGGCTACAGCTGTAAATCTACAAATCAACAGCTACAGAAAGAATGTATCAAAAAAGATTATCACTGGCTACAGCTGTAAATCTACAAATCAACAGCTACAGAAAGAATGTATCAAATTGGATGGATTTTCATTATATTCAGTAAAATTGTAACTATAGAAAAGATGCTGAAACTGGTTTTCCGTTTAAAATGTGTTCTGAGTCCTGGCAACTGTGGACAAAATACCCGGATTGAATTTTCGTCTCTTCAAATTTGCTACAATATGATGCGATTACTGATCTCTGTTTAAATGAACGCCAATTATGTTCCGTCATTTAAATACAACAAAAACGAGTTCTAAATAACGATAATTGTGTCAAGTACAACCATATTAATTTGTCATTAATTAAAGTTAAGTATGCGATTTGAAGATTATGGAAACGGTAAGGAATGTTGAAATTCCGGTTCGAATAATCCGGGTTTAATAAACACAGATCATATTTCTTCGCTATAACAGAAACTGTGTGTTCCAGATGTTCACGGATAGATCTTTTATCCACGGGGTGCACAAGAGCGCTCAGCTGCATCAGAAGGCAAACCATCCCAACATGTTTCTGTATCACTTCAGCTACAGGGGACTATACAGCTTCACGCCTGTGTTCGCCAGGACTGCTAAAGACTTCGGTCAGATTCAAAAACTTTGTTTCTTTTTTCACTTAGATCAACGAAAGAATCAACATGAGTGGTGGGGGATCATGTCGGCTGCCAGTTCCTACGTCCTACCTACACTGCACTCTTTCCCTCGATCAATTCTTCCTCCACAGCCTGTAGTCCTCAAGCGAACTATACCGACCAAGAGACCGCCGCTTATCGGCGAAGTTAGTGCCAAATTTTGCGGATAGAGGGTGTCACGTGGTCAGCGCAACGGTTCCCCACGGCCGTTAATTTCGATTTTCTAGACCGGAGCCGCTATTTCCTTGAAAATAGATCCTGAATTATATTCACGAGGCTGAGTGGACCCCGTTCTAGACCAACTACTTCTCAGAATACCTGGTAGCGCCTGGAATAGAAGCCGGGTCTCTGGATCTGTATCCAGGAACTCTGACCACTAGACCTCTAACAAAGAGAGAAGGCAAAAAGACAACTTCTGGAAGTGATGGAAGGCATGCGGAAGGGAGATGGATGCGAGGACAATGTGCTCATTCTTTCATGAACCGACTTAAGCAGCATTCATGGGGCCTGTTTTCGCCTGTATCCGTGTAAATAGACAAATGGATGCAATAATCATGCATTTAGGCAAATTATTCATGTACTTCTACCTTTTCCTGTGCTTTCTGTTGGCATAAGTACCCAAAAATTTGTCAGATGTAACTTCAAACTCACGCCCAGTTATTTACTTACTCATGGAGCTGAGCCCTTCTTGAGGAGAAGCCAATTCTGCAGCTACTCAAGAACTTCCCAGCATTTTATGGAATCCGAAGGCTTATTACCGTGTTCACAAGAGCCCTCCACTTGTCCCTATCCTGAGCCAGATCAATCCAATCCATACCATCTCATTCTATTTCTCTAAGATTTTTTAATATTATTCACCCACCTACGCCTTGGTCTTCCCAGTGGTCTTTTTCCTTCTGGCTTTCCTACCAATATCCTATATTCATTCCTCGTCTCCTCCATTCGTGTTAAACATGCCTTGTCCACCTCATCCTCCTTGACTTGATCATTCTAATTATACTTGGAGAAGAGTACAAGTTATGAAGCTGACGCACAGTTATTATGTTGCAATTTTTATGTACAGAGAATTGTTTAATACAAAACGTAGATCTAGCCAACGCAACATTCCACACTCCTGGCTACATGAGTTCGTCAGTTGTGGGTTCAAAGTACGAGTAAATTTAAGCGTTAGGATTAAAAAGTATATATTTCTTGTGTTACATTATCCTCAGAAATCTGCATTTTTGCCACGACATGTTATTACGGAAGGAATTAAAAACTGCAGAGTTTTTTATTATCTAAATTATCATTATATCAATTTAGGCTGTGGTCTTCTGAGTTATGTAACATGATGTAATTTTGTATCTATCTTAATAAGGGAGGCAGTGTTTTCCTCTGAAACCTTGACATCCATCTACAGGCTACGCGATGGCATAGCTCAGAAGTCCACAAGGTAATGCTTCAAATCCGTGAAAACTCCTAATCATACTACTGTACAAAGTTCGTAAGACAAAAGTAGAAAATAATAAGTATGCTGATCTTCTGGGATGAGTAGTCTGATAAGACAGCTGATGTGCTCATTTTGGGCCTGAAAATTAAGACATCACATTCTTTCGAAACGTTAGTAAACACCTACCAGACTTCACGACGTTACATGCCCAGAAGACAGTAATTAGTCTTCATGGAAAATATACGTTTTCAGCCTAAATGTAAAAATACAAAATTAGAAAAGTAACTGTTTGGAGCATTTACAAAAATGGAGTATTATCGAATACCTAAACAAGCTTGCGAATAACATCCATCGGGAAACATGTTTTGGAAGACCAAAGAATCCACACTTAGAATATGGGCCGATAAAGTCCAAACCATGTAATGGTCCTTGTCAGTGTTTCTCAAATTGTGTTGTCTCGCAACCATTTTTACTCGTATTTTGAGCTAACAGATTTTTCCCCCATTTGCCCGCTTCTTCTTCTTTTTCTGTTGCTCCCATGTGGAGCATAGCACATCCGTGAAACGCTTCGTTTCACTTCAGTTTCTTAATCTGAAACAGCCGGCAGGACTCCTTGGACGGGGCATCAGCCCGTCGCAAGCCGCTACCTAACACAGATAGACATCCATGCTTTGAGTGGAATTCGAATCTAGGATCCCGGTGTTCTCTTGGGTGAAGACATTTCATCGTGCCTTAGACAGCGCGGTCAATGTGATCGGCTGCCCGCTACTACACAGGGTGATCCACGAAGTTTTACCCCGGCTTATGGTACATATTCCTGGGGTTACTTCCAGCAAAATTTCCTTATAAACTTTTGGTCGATTTTCAATAGTTACGGAGTAACAATAGATTTTCGAAACGCATCATTGTGAATGCAGCGCTATGCTTCAGCGTGGGCGACCATACGTTCCAGTCAGCTATGTCAGCAGATAAGGTAGACTGGTTTGAATGCTGCGCGTAGGTAGATAGGCAGAGCGGTTCATACGCGTGCGACGCATTGTGTTGACGTGCAGGGAGACGTTTTTGAAAATCTTATGTAAATCCAGTCGTCTTCTAAAGCACTACAACTTAAAGGAAACAGATTGATAGAAGGGTGTGATATGCATTCATTGGTATGTTTACAGAATGGGATGCTGAAAATAATGTAATTTTGTAACACAAAATCGATGAAAAATGTTGCACAATGCAAAATTAAGAAATTGAAAAGAAAAATTTGGTTTTAGAATGCTTCTTTCCTAAAACATTAACGATTTAAAAAGTGTTTGTATTGTTTTTCTAATTTGTTTTGACTGAAATTCGAAGAAAAATGATTTTTCGCCAGTTTTCAAATTACTGTATCTCTTTAATTATGAGTTGGATACCATTAGCATGTTAACATTTTTTGTTCCAAATTACCTCAGGAATGCCCTCCCTAAGTGGGGTAAAACTTCGTGAATCACCCTGCATTTGATCAGAAGGAACTATGCGTGCGCTGTTTCATGTGTAGGAGCAAGGGGAAATTCGGAATAAGGCAAAACTAGCAGCCACATTGAGTGGTCCCTCCCGTCGTCTTTCGTGATCCCGCATGTTAGTAATCACTTGTCTGTACCATTTTCTTTGTCTTGCAGGGGTGAGCCATTGTGACGACCTGATCTACCTGTTTCGCCTGCCACTACTCTTCCCTGACTGGCCCCCCGAGCATCCCGACATTCAAATGTCAGAAACAATTATTCAGCTCTGGACGAACTTCGCCAAGTACGGGTAAGTCAACCATATCGAGATATATCGAGTGTACACGATTGTGACGCATAATAGACAATAAGTCGTATGAAACGAAAGCAGTGTATATGAATGTGTGACACATAGAATGTACGTATGTAACGAGGGTTAGTTAGTTATTAGAGAGGGTGGGTTTCCCCATGCACTTAGACCAGTATTGGTCCATTGTGCTTCCCTCTACGATATTCTACCAGTCTCTATACCCTACCGATATTGGTGCGTACCATCAGTCCCGACCGAGCCAGCGAGTTCGGCCTCCACTGGCTTGGCGGTATCTATAATGCTTCCCCCATCTATCAGAGGCGTCAGAGACTACTGTTGGGCGGGAAACGTCCTTGAATTTGGCTCAGTGACCTCTTTTGGAGATATGAGGTTCTTTTACGTGCCGTAAAGCTACGACACGGGACACACGGCTTAAAGTCCCTCCCGGAGGACTTGTTCCCTGAATTTTTCCGCCCTTAAAAATTCGACGACCTCCGCCGGGTTTGAACCCGCGTACCACGAGTCATGAGGTGGGAACGTTACCTCTAGACTACGGAGACCGCTTATGTAACGAGGGTTAGTAAATTAATGATGGTCAGATTTGCTGTTGTGCGCGTCTGAGTGTGTTCGTGAGTGGATGAGCAACTAGTAACCACTCTCCCAGTGGTCGAGCAGGTCAATTGGATTACTGAGTCGTTAGAGAGTAGTTGTGTAAATTCAAAGAGTAAAAGTAAATAAGAGATTTATTGAGAGGATAATGAGATTGGATCCGGTCTAGAAAGCCGAAATTAACGGACGTGGGGATTCGCTGCGCTGACCATGCGACACCCTCTATCCGCTAAATTTGGCACTAACTTCGCTGACAAACGGCGGTCGCTCGGTCGGTATAGTTCGCTTACGGACTGAAGGCCACGAAGTTAGATTGGATGACTAAGTCCAAGGTGCTTTATAGCTTCAACCAATCTTAACCTCGGCACTGGATGGCAGAGCGCAGTAGCTTCATGGCCTTGCCAATTTTGTCTGCAAATGGCACGCAGCACATATTGACAGGAGGCTGGATGGACCCCAGAGCTGGTATGGATATAACGGAGAAAAATGTCTGCCTGTGTAGGTGATCGAACCCTGGTTCCCTGATTGTCCAGCCTGTAGCCTAGTTAGTAGAGTGGCAGAGATATTTCGGCTCTCGAATGAATAAGGAAATGTATTTTTAAATAGTTGCGAATTTCCTGAAAACTCTAAAAATCAAAATGGAAAAGTGGTACTTAATTTTTCAGTTTTTCAAATCCAAAATGTATTATACTTGATGATATGTTTCTTGAATTTGTAAATCCTTTACCCGGTATTTTCGTTCCATTTCAGTGACCCAACACCTTATACACCACAATGGACAAATGCTGCTGACAGCGATAATTACGGGAAAGCTGTGAACAACGCATTATGGGATCCGGTATTTCCAGGGAAACATTTGCGTTATCTGAAGATCAGTGCTGGTCCTAACCTGACAATGAAGCAGGATTGGTTCAAAGAACGCATGGACTTCTGGGACTCCCTGCCTCTCTCGGAAAACGAGTCCCACGTGACTGACCCCCCATACTTCCTGGACCTCGTCTACAATTTCTTAGTGTACTTAATGAAATGACGTGTGTGAAACAACCCTTTGTGAAGACTGCTCTTTGGGTGATTTTATGGTGCTTTATCAACGACTGACAAAACGTGTTTTCAAATGGACTCTAATATGATGATTCTGTGACGCAAAAAGGATGGGAGGAAAATGTGTTATCTCAGAATTAGTCTAGAAGGATTTATGGAAACCACGAAAGCTCACAATACATTTTTTCAGTTGCAGCTCAGGTATCTCAACGCTGTGGGACACGTAGGCCCCACTCTACTTAAATTCGGTATTCATAAAACTGTAACCGTCCTATTTCCTGCCGCGGACTAAGTAGATAACACACAAAAACATTACAAAATTTACTTCTCAATTTTGTTACTATTTGAGCTAGTCAGGGCTGTTGAAGCGATGTGCAGATATTGAGGTGACATCAAGGGATGTGATTCGAGTCCTTGTTCCCATCTTTTAATTTCTTAATATAACCATTAGTCCTCCTTTAAAGCTTCAGCAAATATAAATTTTGATGGGAAAGCAACCATTATCCGGGGCGAAGAACGGTTACGTAATGATTATACATTATAAATTACTGTGACGTTAATTTCAACAGTTTCTTCGGCTTTAATACAAGTTCATATCGGTGTACAAAAGTGAAGGAACACAGACCTACAGAACATGCTCTAAGATACAACCGCCACTCTGATTAAAACCATAAACTCCATGATTTTAGTCCGCAAGCGAACTATACCGAACGAGCGACCGCCGCTTGTCGACGAAGTTTAATGCCAACTTTTGCGGATAGAGGGTGTCACGTGATCAGCGCAAGGCATCTCCATTAAAACCATAACAAAACTGAAATAGATGTTCTAATGGAGTACACGCCGATCACGGTAGCCGAGCGGTCTAAGGCATGTACTGTCTTCGCTCGCTTGGAAACCGGGATCATTGGTTCGAATCCCACTGAGGGCACGGATGTTTAATTTGTGTGTGTGCGTTTTTCTGTGTTTGTGTACAGGTAGAGGCCTTGCGACGAGCTGATCACCCACGCAAGGAGTCCTACGGAATGTGTAAGATCTAGAAAAACCGAAGTGAACGGAGAAGTTCATGGAGGTAGGCCTAGGCCCACTGGGGCTGTAGTGCGAAGGAAAGAAAATGGAGTATATACACATAAAGTTGCATCATATTTTAGCATTAGAATCGATAAACCTTTCAATTAGGTGCGTATCCTCCATTGAGCATACTGATCTTACGTTGATTTCTTCTTCTTCAACATTTCGCATTGGGCCCTCTGGTCTGTTCCCACCAGAAGTGACCTGTAACTACGGATTCATACACGGCTATAGGACTTCATGCAAGGATATCAGCCCTGTCGCAAAGTCGCTACCTACACAGGAAACATAAACACAGAAGAAACGCCGACTGACATCCATGCCTCAAGTGGTATTCGAATACAGGGTCCCATTTTTCGAGCAGACGAAGCCACTTCATGCCTTAGACCGCACGACCACTGTGATCGGCTTGTTGAGTTCATTCGTCCATATACTTGTAAATGAGACACCCTTCAGCTGAAAGTGTGAATTTGTAATATAGAGTACTCTCTATACAGAGAGCTATGTAATATACACATCATCATCATCATCATCTAGGTTTGGACCTTAGATCCGTTCCGTTCCTCTATAAGGTGCGTTGATCCTTGCAGCATTAACTTCGGGCGTCCAATGGACCTTGTTCCTCTTCTGTATAGTTCATTAACTGTTTTGGAATACGTTCGGGTCGCATATACGTTTTTTTTTTTTTCACTGGCTCTACAGTCCCCTTGGGCCCTGGCCTCTGATTGTCAGTTTCATGATCATTTTACAAACGGTAGGACTCCTTGGACGAGTGATCAGATCGTCACAAGGCCTCTACCTAAGCACAGAATAAACACATACACATATTAAACATCCATGTCTTGTGTAGGATTCGAACCCACGATCCCGGCTTCCGAGAGAGCGAAGACAGTACATGCTTTAGATATATACGCTACATACGTAGTAAAATATACACTACACATATCACTAAAATGGATATGGTCTACAAAATTCTAGCTCAAAATACGTTTATATATTTTGTAAAGTAATCAATACCGTTTTTAATATCAAAATGTATTTACTCTTACTTGCGCAGCCATGACACTCCCTATTCAACGGTTACAGGGGCCAAAGATGGCCAAAATTGTGAAGCTGACCACTCACTTCCATCTACAAACGAGATTAGGCATTCATGAAGCTTTACCTCCACGCCTCCTACGGCCTTCGCAGTGTGACTAACCAGAGTGCTAGTTTCTATCCTTTTCTGTCCATGAAGTGTATGCACTTATTACCGTCGATCTCTCAATTACGTACTTCTCCTTGGCCTTACGATCCTGTAGGACCTTGGCCTCCTTCAAGACAGATGCCTGTTCTTCACTGCTTGCCTTTTGTTCCATCTCATCCGCTTCTTCCAGCCATCTGAATCCAGGCCTTCCTACCTTTCGTCTACCTCCCGGCTGAAGTTATATTCAAAATACTTCTTAGGATCTTTTGTTCGATCAGGGGGCACGCGGTACCGTAGTTGGTTGAGGAACTATGCTACAAACTGGAAGGTTTCGGGATCGAATCCCGATGAGGTGGATTTCTTCAATTTACCTAATCCTATCAGCCGCACTATGGCCCTGGGGTCGACTCAACTCTAACAGAAATGAATACCAGTAATATTCTTGGGGATAAAGCGGGGCCGGCGCGTAAGGCTGACAACCTTACCGCCATCTTTGAGCCGATTGTCTAGATAGTGTGGGAACCTTAACATCTCACAACCCTATGGGCCTTCACGGCCTCTTACATGGATAGCTTTACTTACTTTTGTTCGATAAATTTCTGATTTTCTGCAACTAATCTAAAAGGTGTTGCTCAAGTTGAGTCAGAGGTAAGGGAGCCTGTTCAAATCTCGGCCGGGAATACCAATTATCCCTGCTCAAGTGTTTCATGGTTTATGTGAGTCCTTCCAGATAAGTTCAGGGATAGTATTTTACATTACACCACGACCGTTTCTTTGCATGTCCGTTCAGTTTCGATATTCACAGTCATCCAGTCATTCGATTATATCGCCTGAGTTACTGAGAACGTCGTTACAGAAACTGAAAATAGGTGCATAAGTAGTGGGTCTGGAACGGGGTCCACTCAGCCTCGTGAGGATAACTGAGGAGCTGTTTCAAGGAAATAGAGGCTTTGGTCTAGAAAACCGAGATTAACGGCCGTGGGGGTTCGTTGCGCTGACCACGCGACACCCTGTCCGCTAAAGTTGGCACTAACTTCGCCGACAAGCGGCGGTCGCTCGGTTGGTATAATTCGCTTTCGGACTAAAAACCACGGAGTTTTTTATTGTAATCTAAAATATGTTCATATAAACGCTCTGACCGTGTGCCATACACAAACGGGGAGCTATAGATTTATCCGTAAAAGTTCTACATTCGTTTTTAGTCCCTGGCATCCAATCAGAACTTCAATTTTAACCATTTTTATAACAATAATCTATACATTATCGCTTAACGCTCTGAAGATTAAAGAAGAAAGAAGAAATGGACGAGGGAGGGCAGTGAGTGATACTACTTGTAAATTTTTATGGTGGGAAAACTGAAAACAGATAAATATTCTGGCTCCGAAGATTCCCAGTTAATATCCGTTTGCTATTCGGGCAAATTTAAGTTGGTGCCAAATAAAAGCAGTGGAAAATTAAGTAGGTAAAACGATTATAAGAAAATAAGATAAAGCGATAGGAAGTTGACAGTCATGTGGCTATGCAGCAGAGAGAATAAAAACGAGCAGTTTCTTTTTTCTTTCTTTCTTTTTTTTTCCTTTTCTGTTAAGATTGAGTTTTGTTATTAGTGTTTGGAGGGCTGCATGTGCAGCACGCAGTGCAAGCTGGAATCTGGGTTACATCTCAGCATTTGGTCCAGGATCAAGGAAATCCACAGAAAACCTTGGTCGATCTGGTCGGTCGCAGGTCTTTTTGGATGCATACTGAGAATTTTAAAGTTCATCTAAATAGTATTTAAGAATTCAGCTCATACCCCAGAGAAATCACACTGCGTCCCCATTACAATCACCAACAAACTGAGGGCGTTTAAAGAAACAACAGCTGCCGATTTTGAAAATCATATGGCACATAAATACGTTTTGTGACAAGATGCTGAGATTTTTAATGTTAATGTAGTTTCCACTGTACCTGGAAAAATGAACCGACTCTCAGCTTTATCTCAACGATGACTCTGAGGTTACACGTATAGCCCATCTGAAACTGAACAGCAGGTAAAACGTTAGCCTGTATTACTGACTATCGTGCTAGATACTATTTACAGTCACTCTTTTATTGTGTGCCCTTTACGCTGATGAGCTTCTGAATACATGTATATCTAACTGAGAAGATAATTTGTTAACGCTATATATAAATTTAGTAAAACAAGCAAAGATTACGGCATGAGAATATCCACAGACGAAATACAAATTTTAGACTTCAAAGGAAACCCCCCCCCCCCCGCCCCACCTAAAATAATTAAAATTGTACTTCGGCTGGGTACGGGCTGGATGACATAGGGGTCGGAGTTTGAGCCCTGGTAGTCAAGAATCTTCTCCATCTCATCCAGACTGGCTCTGAGGCCCACCCACAACCTATCCAATAGGTATATAGGACCCTTTCCCCGGAGGTAAAGCAGCAGGAGCGTGAAGCTGACCACTCACCTCCATATAGTGCCGAGGTAAAGAAAATGTAGATCTATACATCCACTCCCTCAAACGTCTTCATGACGTAGTTTTTAATTAGCTAAGCATAGGGACAACTTTATTTTATATTATTTATTGAACAAACGCTTGAAGAAGCATTACATTTTAATTATTTGGGTTTCAGTATTGGTTCTCATAAAGAAATGAATATCAGAGTAAAACTATGAAGATTTCAATAATTATGTCATATAATTATTAACGGCCGTGGGGATTCGTTGCGCTGACCACGCGACACCCTCTATCCGCAAATTTGGCAATAAACTTTGCCAACAAGCGGCGGTTGCTCGGTCGGTATAGTTCGCTTGTGGACTAAAGTCACGGAGTTTTCCTTTTTTGTTTAGTTTCATCTCAGAGTTGGGCCTAGTGACATCTGAAGAGTGGAATCAGATTTAGAATAGCAGTTGCGCGTATAATAACTCCTTCCGGCCGCATCAGATGGCAGCACCACACAGTGGAGATCATCGAGACAAAGGTAGGGTGTTTACGAAATACTGATCAGATGCTCCTAGTAATTCAGATCATACAGCATTGAATAAACGGATGTTATAGGATACATGTACAAGGTACCGAGGCATTTTCCTGGATAACTGAGTGCATCTCTCGAATGCAAGTCAGAAGCATTACCGCCTGAGCCATATTTGTTTATGTGCCGGCATGTAGCCTGGCAGATATTTAGCAGATTTCTGAAGAAAATTCCCTCCTTGAAGATGGGGGCAGCAGATTCCATCGACACATTGGTAAATATCTACCAGTCCACACGGAGTCACATCCCAAAAGACAGTAATCTTTGTAATATCCGGGAGAGAAACATTTCACGGAGAATAAGAAGAGAATGGACTTCCGGGTTGTAACGCTATGTGATTTGGAGACAGCCCGACGTTACGGAGACGAGTACAGCCTCCATCTTCAGGGTCAAAGAATAAGCAATAAATCGGCAGAAGCAGGCAGCAAGTTGAACTAACTACGTGACGTTACAACCCAAAAGACAGCGAGCTTCAGTCACTGCCATAAGAACATCAAATCTAGCCTCTGAAAGACTAAGTTTATGAACGGGGATTAGTGGTCACTTTAAAGTGGTTTTACCCCCCTCAAGGTAAAGGTAAAAAAAAAGAGGTAACACTATCCCTGTAACACGCCGTGGAGGCCCATGGGGTTGTGAGACGTCGAGGCTCCCACATTTTATAGACAGTCGGCTCATAGATGGAGGTGAGGTTGTCAGGTCTACACGCCGGCCACCCTTTACCCCCCAGGAAGATCCATGGTACTAATTTCTGTTAGAGACTGAGTCAATCCGAGGGCCATAGTGCGGCTGGAAGGATTAGGTAAATTGCAGAATAAAATTACCTCATCGCGACCTGCATGCTTGTAGCGTAGTACCTCAACCAACTACGCTACGGCGTGCTCCCCAGTATTGTCCGATACTAACCAAAATTGTAACTTGCAAATAGATTTCAGTAGAACTCCCCAGTATCAAGTTTAATGAAAATCCGTTTGATGGTTCTAGAGTTGTTACACGCAGGCAGAAATTACACGTCAAAACTAAAGCGTAGTTTCGCAAGTTTTCGTGCACCTATCAGCAACAGTGAAGCAAGGGGAATGCTTTTAACCTGGCCAAACTCGTGTAAACAACGGAGTTTGTTATTCTTGCTTGATGCAGGGCTCGAGTTACTGATGCTCGTTTGTTTATGTTGTCATGTCACGTCACTCAACAGCGGTTTGCATTTCAGAACGCATTCGGCGGTTTCCGACCTGTGACGCGCGACTGTTCGTGGCAATCCTACAGAGATGAAGGTTCAAATTAAAATTTCTCTTTATATTTCCTTTGTGCAACCAAACGCTGCGTTTCAGATATAAAACAAGGCAGTCTCAAATTTCTTGAACATCCACCCAACCTTTCTGGAGAAGTTTAATGCATATAAACGGACTCAGTGGACTTAGTTGCTGCTCTGTAGGGTTCCGAACGCGACTAAAAATTTATTTGTTCATTTAAAGTTTCATTCTACGTTAGTAGCTCAGACTATTTATAATCGAATGGTAGGATAAAAACTGATGAATAACAAATTGGAAAGGATGTGGAGGGAAGTGGTCGTGGCCTAATTTGATTAACTATCTCGGCATTTTTCTGTAGCTTCTGAAGCATTCCACGAAAAAACTCAGTCACATTAATCGGTCTTGGCCCAAGATTTGAACCCGACTTCTCCCGACCACGAAGAAGGAGCGCTAATCGCTCGATCCCGAAGGATGTTCTAATGGAATTACTATAATCCATTTAATCAGTATAAGTGGACTAAATAAGTAAAAAGGTAAAGCTATCCCTGTAACAGGCCGTGGAAGCCCACAGGGTTGTGAGACGTCGAGGCTCCCACATTATCTAGACAATCGGCTCACAGATGGCGGTAAGGTTGTCAGACTTACGGGCCGACCGCCCTTTACCCCCAAGAATATTCCTGGTACTCATTTGTGTTAGAGATTGAGTCGACCCCAGGGTCATAGTGCGGCTGGAAGGATTAGGTGAATTGAAAAAATCTACCTCATCGGGATTCGATCCCGCGACCTTCCGGCTTGTAGAATAGTGCCTCAACCAACTATGCTACCGTTTGTCCCCTATAAGTGGACTAATGCTTAGCCAATTCAATCCATTTCCTTCCTCTCTAAGTTCCATTTTAACGTTAACCACTCATACATGCACGTCATCCTTGCACAATTTCCAACCAAATATTTCAGACATGATAATGACAAAGCGAACAGGGTGTGAAATATCGAAGCGTTGCGTTTCCGTGTCATTTGCTGTGTACTCTTGAATGTGTTATGAACCTAACCCTTCCGGCCGCACTAGGCCCTGGGGTTCACTCAGCCTCTAACAGAAATGAGTTCCAGGAATTAATTAAATAATTTTCCTGGGGAGTAAAGCGCGGCCGGCGCGTAAGGCTGACAACCTTACCGCCATCTTTGAGCCGATTGTCTAGATAATGTGGGACCCTCAACGTCTTACAACCCTATGGGCCTTCATGGCCTGTTACAGGGACAGCTTTACTTTTTACTTAATTACAGTGTGTCTGAAGGAAAGGTTATGATGTTTTTAGTACTGTTAGTACTAGAAGAATCTCATATTTTTAAGATGCTCTTGCTTTTAGAGATGTCCTATCAGTCAACTTTGATAGCTCGTATTTCGCATGAAAGCATGTATTATTTTTATTCCATTTCCAGCGCCGCAGTGACAGCCAGAACATATATAAATTACCTACTCTTAGTACATGTCGACCGCAGCGAAGCCTGACGGACAGCTTGCAAGATAAAAAGAATAAGAAAAAAAAAGTACTCATGTCCACATAAATAACATACACACCGATAAACAGAGGAAGAGCGATTTATGTGACATAAGTAGTGAAAAATAAGTAAAATATATAAACTACATTTAGGTGCACACGGTAGTAGGTGGTTGAGGCATTATTCTAGAAGCCGAAAAGTCGCGGTTTCGATTTCCTATGAGGTTATTCGAGTTTTTAGTTCACCTAATCCTTCCAGTTGCACTATGGCCCTGGGGTCGACTCAGCCTCTAACAGAAATGAGTACCACGAATCTTCCTGGGGATAAGGGGTGGCCGGCGCGTAAGGCTAACATCCTCACCGCCATCTGTGAGTCGATTATCTAGAAAATGTGGGAGCCTCGACGTCTCACGACACTATGGGCCTCCACGGTCTGTTACAAGGATAGTTTCACCTAAACCACATTTAGGCCCATGTTGCTCTCAGTCCAAAAAACTTAATCTACAGGACGAACTGCTTTACGTGTATTTCCTGTCTGTCACTTGCAGCTCTGATAGTGATATACCAAAGAAGAGTGTTTTCTGCGGGTTTTTAAACTATGCCGGCAATCCTGTCGTTTGTCCGTAAAGACTTAATAAATGGAAATTTTATTTTAAAATTTAAAATTAGGCCCTTTTGTCACTTATAATAAGAACCAGTGGCATGATGTTGTGAAAAAATATACATAAACTTCAAGTTTAAAAATGATGGGAATTTCTTAGTTAGTTGAGCGACTATTGGCCTCTCAAGGGCGATTCTGCTCCATAGAGCAATTTAATTGACGATCATATAAACGTACTTAGGCTAATACAAGTCGTATTTATGGAATATGAATTATCACCTCACACGTATGAAATTTAATTTAATTATAACCACTTCTGACGGGAATCAGGATTGGATTCCCGGGACAGGCATAGGCGCTTCTTTCTTGTACAGGGAACAGAGCGTCTCCTGAGCTCTCTCGGGTTCCCATCCAGTCGTAACGGGGACAAAGCGGCCATAGCGTGAAACTGATCATTCATATCCATCTACTGCCGATGTTAAGAACGCATGAAGCTGTACTTACACGTCTGGATGTCTGTGTGCGTTTATTCTGTTTGTGTTGTTCTGTGTATACGTAGCGGCCTTGCGACGGGCTGATCCCTCGTCCAAGGAGTCCTACCGTCTGTGAATAGATTTAGAAACTGAAAAAGCGGCCAAGGTCAGCAAGGACTGCAGAGCCATAGATGGATGGATGGATGGACGGATAGATAGATAGAAGGAAAGAAAGAAAGAAAGAAAGAAAGAAAGAAAGAAAGAAAGAAAGAAAGAAAGAAAGAAAGAAGCACTTCCACATACATCTTCATGACGTGCTGCTTAATTAAGCAAACACGCAACTTTACTTTTACCTTATCATTTCCAAGGTAAAGAGTCGAACTGCATAACGTTTAAATTTCATTCGGTACTCAGTTTAAAATCCCTGAATCGATAAGATGAAATAGTACTCATATGTCTCCTGTATCGATAAGGAATTTCATATATAAGATTTGAGGCTTTCACGGCGGTGACTATGAAGAAAGCAGTCTTCTGGGATTTGGCACCGTGTATAAGTGGTGTTATCCGACGTTTCGGAGGAACGTATCGCCTCCATCTTCAGGGTAGAAGAAAATATAAGAATTCTGCAAGCGAAGAGACCGTGAGAACCGGTAAAAGCAGACAAACAAACAGTCTGCTTTTACCGGTTCTCACGGTCTCTTCGCTTGCAGAATTCTTATATTTTCTTCTACCCTGAAGATGGAGGCGATACGTTCCTCCGAAACGTCGGTTAACACCACTTATACACGGTGCCAAATCCCAGAAGACTGCTTCCTTCAATTTCATATATGCTGACATTTTGAGGTAAAGTGCCGAAAGGGATGCGAGCCTACATTGTTCACTTGTTGGAGTTTGGTGCCGAAGGTCTGAAGAGCCGCTGAGTTAAACTAATGACTTATTGCAGCCATTATGACGTTCGTTCTCTCAGAGATGCCGCGCAATTTCCCAGAACAGGAGCGCAGATGAACATGAAAGGACGCACATCAGAGCTGCCGATTTGTTTGTTTACATAATAATAAAATTTGTGACAGAAAACATGCGTAAACAATACACTCAGACACTGCAAGTCAACTAATACAGTACGAGCACTTTCCATGTTACGCTCAAGATATCTCGGCTAATCCTTTCTATAGGGCAGTGGTAACTATTACACGAATAACATATTTTGAACAATGTGAGACCACACAAAAATAGTTTAAAAAATAGGAAAATTATATTAAAACTGTGAGATTTGAGGTTCTCGTTGATGACAGTGAAAATCATTATCCACTGTGATACGACACCCCGTAAGCTAGTAGAAGTTTTTAGACGTTTCGGAGGAATATCCTGCCTCCATCTTCAGAATCTAAAAGTCTGGAATGAGGACCAATGGTAGGCTTGTGTGATGTAACTGGATCCCATTTGAGCAGGTAAAGTAAAGTAAAGGTATCCCTGTAACAGGTCCATAGGGTTGCCCTTTACCCCACAGGAAGATTCCTGGTACTCATTTCTGTTAGAGGCTGAGTCGACCCCAGGACCATAGTGCGGCTGGAAGGATTAGGTCAATTGAAAAAATTCACCTCCATTTGAGCAGGTATGTACACAATCTTATTCAGTCGCCATCATCTGACAAGACGTAATTTCAGTTTTTAAGTAACACTGCAAATTCTTACTAACCCCACGAGGCCCCCAAACTGTCTCCTCGTGACGTCACGGAACGCGATTCCCACAGCAACACATGCGCGGGCCTGTCAGTCAGTGTCGGGGTCGCAGGGCTGTCCAGTATAGAACCGGAAGCGTCACTAGGGGTGTCTGTATGTCACAAGACAAAAAGCTATGATCACTGGTCTCGCGGTGCCCGGAACCAAGAGTAATGTGCTGACGAAACCAGCAGCAAATTTACCAGATCACACAAGGCGTATCATTCCTTATTCTGTAATACGGAGCTGATCAGTTGATTCACTTATTCTACACACCCATTTCGATTTATATTAATTTTATATATTGTTTATTTAACAACGATATCAAGCGGCCTCCGTAGTCTAGAGGTAACGTTCCCATCTCATGACTCGTGGTACGCGGGTTCAAACCCGGCGGAGGTCGTGGAATTTTTAAGGGTGTAAAAATTCAGGGAACAAGTCCTCCGGGAGGAACTTTAAGCCGTGGGTCCCGTGTCGTAACTTTACGGCACGTAAAAGAACCTCATGTCCCAAGGGGACCACTGAGCCAAATTGATCGGACATTTCCCGCCCAACAGTAGTCTCTAACGCCTCTGATAGATGGGGGAAGCATCGAGAGATACCGTTGAGCCAGTAGAGGCCGAACTCGCTGGCTGAGTCGGGACTGATGGCACGCGCCAGTATCGGTAGGGTATAGATACTGGTAGAATATCACAGAGGGGACGTACAATAGACCACTGGTGGCGGTGCATGGGGAAACCCACCCCTCCAATAATTCAATTCAATTCAATTCTTTATTATTTATGTGCCAAGTCAACAGCCGCAAGGCCAATTACAGACTTAGCACAGTGTAGATGAAAGTAATTACGTGTAACGTTATACAGACATTAGACAAACACATTATAAATAAAAAATAAATTACAGGAAATTTCTTGGGAAAACACAGTAATGAAGAAAAGTAAACAAACAAGCAAATAAATGATAATAATAACAATAATAATAATAATTTCATTATCATAAAACTAAGTGTTATTTAGAAGTGAAAAGAAACATAAATATTTAATTAATAATAATAATAACGAAATTAATAATAATAATAACGATATCATTAGCTCAGATTGCGTGGCGTATAATGACAGAATGGTAGCGCGTAATGAAATGGAGCTGAAGTGGAAAGTGGCATTCGTGGCATAATTTCAGGTACTATCGCAGTATCGTGTTTAAGGATGTGAGGAAACCCACGAAATCTTGAGTCAGAACAGCCGAGATTCGAATTTGCCACATCATTAATATCAGTGGTAATCGTTACCGTTTCAGCCATCTTGCTCGGCGAGAGTCACTCAGAAGAATGGTGACAAGTAACATTCCGACGGGGTTTCCTCGGTTCATCCAGGCGAATTCCAGGATAAACCACCCAACTATGTCACGACCGCTTCAATCCATATCTAATTACAATTCAGTAATCATTAGTAATCCTGTCATTCGCGATATGTGGCCTGAGCTGCTGACAACGTTGCTAAATAAACCACAAATAAATAAAACAAATACAAATTGTATCAGCTGCTACTGCTCGTGTATTTTACATAAGGCGTTGGGAACATTTAGAATTACTATCCTCGTATTGTATTATTAAGGTGAGTATGTCTCAAGCATGAGAAAGCCATAAATTAATGCAAAAATTCCATAAGAACTGAGGAGAAGAGGCAATTTGGGAGACCAAAGCGTAGGTGGGATAGCGTAGTCGGTACAGCAACTGGCTACGGGCTGAACGACCGAGAGGTCGGAGTTAAGAGTCCCGGTGGCGTCAAGAATTTTCTCTTCTCCATGTCGTCCAGACGGGATCTGCGGTCCACCCAACCTCCTATCCAATGGGTACCAGGGGCTTTTCCCTGGAGGTAAAGCGGCCATAGCTTGAAACTTCCCACTTGCCTCCAACCAGTGCTGAGGTCAAGAAAATGTGGATCTATATATTCACTTCACCATACGCCTTCATGGCGTAGTGCTTAATTAGTTAAGAAAATGGAAAACTTTAGGCGTAAGTGGGAGGATAATATTAAAATCGATGTGAGAGGATGTGGTGTGCGAACGTAGACTGCATTCGCCTTGCTCAGAGTTGCATCTAGTGGTGAGCTTTTGTGAGCAGGGTAATCAAATTTCAGGTTCCATAAAAGGAGGAAAATTTTGTGTATAAGTATGAGCTTTTCAAGGACCGGTTTCGGTTGCTTGTAGATAGCCTCGGGGCATATCTGTTGCCGAGGATATGTGTTTAGCGAGCCATTGCCTAGCAATGTCCGTCTCTCTGGCTCCGCTATTTTGTTTTTTAGGCGTCGTGCCGTAATACACTTCCTGGGTCTAATAGGTAGGTTACCAATGTCACGGAGAAACAAACTGCTTCCTGCTTTACTTCCATTTTTCCTGTCTTTTCTGTAGGTTCGCATTACCTCCGTCCATGTTTCTCCACATTGCAGTTCTGCAGCGCCTTACAGCTCGGCAACTTCTCCTGCACAGCTGTTGTGCGGCAGCTTATCGAAAGGGTACCCCTGACTGCGGGCGTTATTTCTACAATCAAGAAGTCATTTGAATACCGGCATCCTGCATGCCAGTCTACGAGAATTAATGTCAAGCTAATGAGCGTTCTCCTATTCTTTCTTCTTCTTCTTCTTCCTCTCCTCGGCCTTCACTCCTCCTCCTTCTTGTTCTCCATCCTCTCCTCCGGCGTCTCTCTTTTCTTTCCCCCTTCTACTTCCTCTTCTCTCTTTCCATTTCTCTTCTTCTTCTCCTCCAGCGTCTTCTTTTTTATTCTTTTCCTCTACGTTCGCTCTTCTCTTCTCCTCTACCTCCTCCGTCCTTCTGTTCTTCCCACGCATCCAGTTCCCACGTGAGGGTTCTACTGAAGACTGACAACAGGCAATAAACGGCTTGTTTCTTTTCACTTGGTTTTCAACCCAATTTATCGTGCTTATTCAGCTAAATAATTATTTAAAGTGTCCTTCGAGGGCTATAATGTGTACGGGTGGATCGCAGGAAAGGATATCCGTGGAAACTGTGGCTGGAAATGGGAATTGACAGGACTTCCCTTCGAAATGGACGTCATATTAACAAAACGATTAAAGGTAAAAGCATCGCTGCGCATTAGGGTCATGCCATAAAGACGTAAGGGGTAACGCAGATAAAATTCCATATATTTGTAACTACAGCATTAGATGGAGGTAAGCATCGTCTTCACGCTCCGGTTTCTTTACTTCCGGTAAAAATTGGATCCCATATTATACTATGTGGACAGCCTCTGTGTTCTAGTGGTCAGACTTCCTGCCTACAGACCCAGAGGCCCGGGTTTGATTCCCGGCGCTACCAGATTTTTTGAGAAGTAGTGGGTCTGGAACGGGGTCCACTCAGCCTCGTGAGGATAATTTACGAGTTATTTCAAGGAAATAGCGGCTCCGGTCTAGAAAACCGAAATAAACGGCCGTGGGGATTCGTTGTGCTGACCACACGACACCCTCTATCCGCTAAAGTTGGCAATAACTTCGCCGACAAGCGGCGGTCGCTCGCTCGGTATAGTTCGCTTGTGGACTCAAACCACGGAGCTTTTTGTATTATACTATGTGATATTGTGGGTTATAGCACCATAATGTGCCGTGGTGGGTAGGCAACAACATTACTGAGAACCCTCCTCTCGGCTAGAAGTAAGTATGCAGGCAGTAGGTCCCACAAAACACTAATGTACACATACCAAACAACTTGTCATAACCCAGAAGACCACAATATCAGTCTTCACAGCCGAGGAAACTTAACTCTCACATATAATTGTCCTGTGCAGCAGTCAGATGGTGAGCTTGATTTGCCTCAAGTGACTGCTTCAAAGCGCCTCAAGGGCGCCGCCGTATATGAATGGCCGCCATTGAGACAGCCAGGTCAGACCGGAAGTGGCGCGTGACAGAGAGATGAATCTTGGGACTCAGGTTACACGCGCACCCTCTAGTGGCGATAGAATTGTAGACAGTTGGGAGTCATTCGGCAGTTTTTGCGGGACCCGAAATTCATTCCCATTACCAAAAAAGCTCATTATTTCAGTCTCCCCCGATCTAGTTCAATCTAGTGCACATCTTCAAACCTATTCATTTGATATCAATTTTAATATTGTCTTTCCATCTACGTGTTAGTTAAGGTTTTCCTTCCATCTGGTTTCTAACAAAAATGTATGCTTTCCTTACTCGCCTAAGTATTCTGCATAACAGTGGTCTAATACATATGGTTCCTCTGGCCTTTAGAAAATACTGCTGCTCTTATGGCAACACTGTCACATGTATAGCTCACTGGTGTAGGCATTGTCTTCATTGAGATCAACAGTCTGTCCTCAATGCCGGATAAGCCACAGTAGGGCAATTCCTGCTACGTATTCGGGAGATCCCATGTTTGAACCAATGAATGGGAAGACAAGGCAATAGATCAGAGAACTAACTAACCAACTCCTTGGAGCTGCGTCCTTCTTGAGAAGCCACCAGTCGCTCAGTTACCGAAGGATTTCCCAACATTTTACGGAGCCCGAAAGTTCATTACCGTGTTCAGAAGTGCCTTCCACTGGTCCCTATCCTGAACCAGTTGAATCTAGTCCATATCATCCCATTTTATTTCTCTAAGTTCCATTTTAATATTATCCTCCCACCTATGTTTACGTCTTCCTAGTGGTCTCTTTCCTTCTGGTTTTATCACAAAACCCCTTTTCTCTCAATACGTTCTACATACCCCGCCCATCTCATTCTCCTTGACTTGATCATTCTAATTATACTTTGAGAAAAGTAAGAATGATGGGAGGATAATATTAAAATTAATCCTATACGCTGTGATGAGGATGTGAGGTGAATGGAACAGGTTCAGAATCATCTCCAATGACAGATTTCATCATTAGAGGTGCTGAAACTTCGATATCTGCTGTCAGAAGTCAGTCAATTAGTAAATTGAAGCTTACAGAAATACGTTGCGAGGACCTCACTCAGGATCGTGTCCAGTAGAAGGCTTTGGTATTAATGGCGCTGATCTTTCGGACTCTGCTGTGAGAGAGTTCGATTTCGGAGAAATGTATGAAACTGGCTCAGAACCGCGTCCAATGCCAGGCTTTGCTACTAGCGGTGGTGAACCTTCGAGTTCTGCTGCCAGAGAGTTAATAAATAGAATAACCAAACAGTTCCGGCGCTAGGAATGCAGACACAGAGGGTATGACAGCTGATGCCGCAATCCGCCGCTGTCTCCACCCCTCTGGACCCACACCTGCCCCTTTTCGGGGGGTGGGGGGTGGGATCAAACCGCAGAAAGCGTGTGTGTCTGTCGACGCAGTTTCCTGCTTTTAAATTCCCATTCGGTCCTGCCGTTTGCCATAGCATGACGAGAAAACGGGACCTCTCGGCTGCATGAGTGGCACAAGTGTATTCCGTTATTGCGCATTGTCTTCCCAGAAGATGCGCATCTGACAAAATGGCTGACTAAAGGATAATACTCGAGGGCCAACGGCGTATAACCAATTCAAATTATATCGCTAGAGTATCGATAAACCCAACTTAAATAAACGTAATCTGACTTCTAACGGCAAAACTTTAATTTCGGTGTTTATTAATTTGTCCAAAACTTTTATCGGAGGAGTTCAGAGAGTACCTAAACTTAATGTCTCCAGAATGGGTGGCCGAAATTTGATTTCTTAAGAGAGCAGCACATTTTCTTTTTCTAAGCGCAAACATGTAAAAATTATAATGTACAAAACTACAGTTTTGCCTGCGCTTTTTATTGGTATGAAACAATGTCTGGCATTAAGGCACGAACAGAGTGTTGAGGAGAATATCTGGGCCGAAGAGGAATGAAATGGTAGGAGGCAGGAGAAAACTGCATCATGAGGAGCTTCATAACTTGTACTTTTCTCCAAGTATAATTAGAATCATCAAGTCAAGGAGGATGAGCTGGGCAAGGCATGTTGCATGCATACAGGATTTTGGTGGAAACATCATAAGGAAAGAGACCACTAGAAAAGACCTAGACGTAGGTGGGACGATAATATTAAAATGGTTCTTAGAGAGACAGGATCTGGTGTTATGGACTCGATTGAACTGGACTGATCTGGCTCAGGATAGGTACGAGTGGAAAGCTCTTGTGAATATGGTTCCTTCGGGTTCCTTAAAACGAGAAAAATTCGTGAGTATTCTCAAAAAGGACTGAACTCCACGGAGTCAGTTAACCATTTCGTCCATATCGACATTAGGACTCACCCAGCCTCCTATCAGATGGGTATCGCGGACCCTTTCCCTGGGGTTAAAGCGGCCGGAATATTAATCAAACTGCTCACCTCCAAAGTCTTAAAGCCATCATAACGCAGTGCTTAAGTGTAGAGACAACTTCACGTGCACTTCAGATCAGTGGAGAGAAACACAGAGATTATGAACACAGGCTTGCATGCAGGTTATGTAAACTTTAAATAACAATGGTAATTAGCGTATGTACCACTTAATTTAATATTAAAAAGTTTTCCCACATTGTGTAGGCCTATTTATTTATTTATTTCATTTTATTCTCACAAAAACAGCGATTATTTCCCTAAACAGCACTGACCGGTAATCTTTGTCATTGGGATGCAGAGAATTTCCTGAGAAACAGGAACTCAGTTTCTACATATTACTTTTTCTTTTCCTTTTTTTTTTTTATTCGCTTAGTGGGGGTGGAGTCCAACTGGGTCCACTCGGTACGTCGGCCACTGATTGGCCTATTGTAGCCTGCCCGGGGCGATTATGATGATGGAGAATTTGGTGGAATGAAGATTGGCAGGGGAAACCGAAGTACTCGAAGAAAACCTGCCCTAGAGCTACTTTGTCCACCACAAATCCCACTTGACCAGACCCGGGCTCGAACCCGGGCCGCCGTGGTGGGAAGCCAGCGACTAACCGCTTGAGCTATGGCGCGGCCATACATATTACTTAACTGAGCTCCATTTTCGTAAGCTGAAATGGATCGCAGGGAAGTTAGAAGAGTTGTTACTGGTGCGGTGACACTGCCACACGAGGCTGCCAGAACTCGGGTCTCTTGTGAACCTCACCGCCGCCGCCTCTGAGTCAGATCCGCTTCCCGACATTCCGACTTTCTGAGAAAAAGAGACGACAGCAGAGCAATGACGTCATGCCAGCGATTTCTCAACACATTGTTGTGTCTTCTCATATGTGTATCTGCTGCAGTCACGGTTTTTCTGTATTCTGAAGATTGTATGGGCAAAATCATTCAAATGGTGGGACTGTTTTATGCTAGAAGCTTCTGAATGATATCTGAAATACTGACACGCGACTTACATTTCAAGCATTCCTACAATCTGTCCCCAGATTAAGAGGGCGTTAGCATCAAGCAATGCGGTTCCTTCTTCCTGATTGTACTGGCGATTCTTAGCTCAGTCCGTGGTCCGTACAGCGATGGGCTACGGAACGGATGGCCGAGATTCGATTCCGTGCAGGGGTAAGAGTTTCTCTTCTCCACAGTGTCCATAACGGATCTAAAGCCTACCCAGCCTCCTACCCAATGGGGAACAGAGACTCATCCCCGGGGGTAAAGCAGCAGAGGCGTGAAGCTGACCATCAACTTCAACGTAGTGTCAAGGCTAAGAATGGTGCAGGAATTTTTTTACTCCCCCATACGTCTTCATGGCGTGGTACTTAATTAATGAAATCTAGGGGTAATTCGCTTAGTGGCCTATTGTACCTGTCCCGGGTGATTATGATGATGGAGAATTTGGTGGAATGAAGATTGGGAGGGGAAACCGAAGTACTCGGAGAAAACCCGCCCCAGCGCCAATTTGTCCACCACAAATCCCACTTGACCAGACACGGGATTGAACCCGGGCCGCCGCGGTGGGAAGCCAGCAACTAACTGCTTGAGCTATGGCGCGGCCACAAGCTGCACCATTCACTTCCATCTACTGTCGAGGCTAAGAATGGTGCAGTTATTTTTCCACCCCCCATAAGTCTTCATGGAGTGGTGTTTAATTAATTAAGTCTAGGGGTAGCTTTACCTTATACTGTCTTCTGGATTGTGACACGGTATAGTCTGGTGCAAAATTACCAAACAGTACCAGAGTACCAGACAGTAACCTTCATATTCATTGTTGTGAGAACCTCAATTTTCGAATATTATTTACGTGAATTTCATGTTTTAAAACGTTAATGTTTTTCTTATTGTATTTTCGAGGACTGATAATCACAATATTTCGTTAGCCTCTTGTAGGTTGCGCGTCCTTAACTTGTTTAATATCTATAAATTAAAGAAAACCATTTCAGTTCTTTCCTGTTAATGAGTAGGTAAAAACCGTTAGGAGGCATGTACTGTCTTCGCTCGCTTGGAAACCGGGATCGTGGGTTCGAATCCCACTCAGGGCGTGGATGTTCAGTTTGTGTTTGTGCGTTTTTCTGTGTTTGTGTACAGGTAGAGGCCTTGGGACGAGCTGATCACCCGCCCAAGGAGTCCTACCGAATGTGTACGATGTAGAAAAACCGAAGTGAACGGAGAAGTTGAAGGAGGTAGGCCTAGGCCCACTGGGGCTGTAGTGCCAAGGAAAAAAAACTGTTAGAACGCTGCATTGAAATAAATACGTTAAGTTGGCAGTACTGTTACAACCATTGTTGAGTTTTTGTTTTTGGCTGTTGACATTGTTGGCGTTGGAACACGAGGAAGACATAAATATGACTGCGAAAGGAATCGTAAAGCGGGCTTTAATGAGAGTGTTGTGAGTCTAGCGGCTTCTGCCAAGATTTGGGCTGTCGACTACTCAACTGTTCCCAAGGCTTCAGAACTAGAAGACCCATACGAAACCGCAGGACTAAAAACCTCCGAGTTTTCAAGCATGGCACGGAACTGAAACAGTGGAACACATCACAATTACTGAATTTTTGGACTTCGTCCAACGTCCGACATTCTAAAACAAAAAACTAGAGAACACATGTTTCGGAAACTGGATCTGTTTCCTTCCTCAGGTGAAGAGGGAAGACACCGACTCTATTGTGTCCCTTAGAAAAAGCTAACCTCAGTCAGTTCCTGTTTCCGAAACGTTGAGTTCTCTAGTCTTTATAGAATACCGGACGATGGACAAAGTCCAAAAACCCAGTAATTCCGAGTGTTATAGACCATTGTCCGAGCCCTTTAGAATCTACTAATAGAACACATTTTTGCAATCTTTGCGAGTACGTCCAGAATTTCATCTTCTGGTTTATCTGTGCGCGTTTAACACTAGTTCGCCCTTGCTAATGAAGATACAGAAACTAACTTAATATTATTTTTTTTAATTCGCATAGTGGAGGGTGGAGTCCAACTGGGTCCACTCGGCACGTCGGCCACTGATTGGCCTACTGTACCTGCCCCGGGTGATTATGATGATGGAGAATTTGGTGGAATGAAGATTGACAGGGAAAACCGAAGTACTCGGAGAAAACCAGCTACAGCGCCACTTTGTCCACCACAAATCCCACTTAACTAGAACCAGGCTCGAACCCGGGCCGCCGCGGTGGGAAGGCAGCGACTAACCGCATGAGCAACTAACTTACGTTCGACATATTAAAAAACTGGGAAATTATTTCTACGGTTCAGTTCAGGATCTTTAAACTGCAACCCTCGTATCTAAAAAATAAAATAGTTTACTCAAATATAAAAAAGTACAATTTTATCTCTCGTTTTACATGGGTATAAAGTGGCCGGAGCATGAACCTGACCACCACCTCCAACTAGTGCCGAGGTCAAGCACACGCGGATCTGTACCTCAACTCACCAATGTCCTCATGACGTAGTGCTGAGTTAAAAACAGGGACAAGTTTACCTTTACCTCACCTGGGTCTCTCATTGTAATTATGAATATACCTGTTTGAGAGCAGGGTACTGACGAGAGTGTTTCGATCTGAGAAGGAAGGGGTAATGAAGGATGCGGAAACTAAACTACTTGATAAGGAGCGTTGCTATTTGTACCCTTCATCACACAGGACAATTATTAAGAGTCACCAAATCATTTTCAAGACACATATATATTTAAGCTGGATACAAATGCATGAAAAATGTTGTCAGACTGGGCATAACTTCGCGAAACACGTGTTTTTATGCTGGACAGAGCTTCATGTTCCCCCAAAGGTGTCTCCACCTTGTCGTGGTGGTGGGAGTTGCGTGACTCTGTGACCTGGAGAGCTATGCCGGCGGTAGTTTAACTACCGGTAGGGTCACCTATGTCAGAAAGGTCAAGGGGTAGAGTCCAGACTAAGAGAGATACCCTGCTCCTCCGGGTTAGGGGTTGGGCATGGGGCTAACAACCTCATCCTGTAAAAAGAATTTTGTTCAGAAACCTAACAACCAGCTCGGTTCATCATGCGTGGGTCCATTCTTATAACAGCACGCATTGGTTGTGGAGACTGGTTGTAGAGGAGGCCAAGGCTCACCGAGGGCTGTAGCACCGAGTGGTAGGTAGGTAGGTAGGTAGGTGGGTAGGTAGGTAGCTTCATGTAGCACACATTTCGAAGTGGATATAACTTCATCAAACACGTTTTCTGAGGCTGTATACAGCGTCATGAAACACGCGTTCTCAGCCTGAATATAACATCATGAATCATACGTTTTTCAGACTGGACACAGCTGCATGCAACACGTGTTTTCAAGCTGGTTATTTCTTCAGAAAGTACATGTTTTTACTCCGTATACTACTTCACAAAGCACATGTTTTTAGGGTTAACAGCACAGTTTGTTTGTATGCCGCTGTCACAACTCGCGCCGCGCTAACTGTCACTGCCGCGCAAACAAGGCCATAAACACAACTTTACGAGGCGGTCGGCTGCTATCGCGAGGTTGGAGTCTTGAATCTCTCAGGTGAACACCTTAAACTATGCCATCTTCTCAGTCAGCCAATCTTTGCCAGACTAAAGTCACCACACATTCTATAAATGTTCTAGCAAAAATTCTGGCAAGCTAAAATGTAAGTAAAATCATGTCACCTTCTAAGCCTGGTGACGTTTCAGCGTTTTTATCACACTCCGAAAAATGATTGACGGCTCACAGAACAGGCCACGATATTTACCTCCCTTCCACATACTCCATAAATCACATTTATAAATCGCGGTATCACTTTTAATCTAAAACAACATTAAATTAAAAATTGACAAAAACAAGTTATTGGTATTGTTGTGATGAATAACTGTAGCGAGTCAGGCAAATAATGAGACACAACCCGCGGCCTCAACATGAGACCTCACATAAACTTGCCTCTTTTCATTGGCTGCTCAGCTTCAGCCCTATGTCCTGAGTAGAAACATGACAAGATAGGGAGAATTTCATCATTTTAAACAAAATCGAATTTATTCCATGCAGGCTAAAGGGTGTAGGCCTTATCAGAATGTTGTCAAGGCACTTTGTAACCGGTTTAATTTGTTTTCCACATTTTGAAATATATATTGCAACGGATTTGATAAAGGTGTTGCCAGGCAACAGCTCTGTAAACTCGAATACAGAAAATATAAGGGAAACTGTGTTGTCTATGTAGTCCGCGCCGGGCTGGCGCAAGGAGGTGTATGAAGTCCATTGCCAGGCAACGAAGTTATCTTAAGGACGAACAGCGCTACGAGTCAGTCTGAGTTCTCAGCGGAAGATAGCCACGGAAGGTTGGTCACAGAAGAAGAAGTCGGTCTGTGAAGACTTGGTGTGTGACTGAAAGATTTAGTCACAGTGAGACTGTTTTAATTCCGTTACCAGAAGACGACTAGTGAAGGCTGAGGATCTTACTGCGTGTGTAACGGTGAACTGTAAAATTGTGGAAACCAACAGTAGCGGTGTATTTAAATGTGATTAAGGGGACTTGTAACCAAGGTGATAATAAATCAAATCATCCGAACTAGAACCCATTACTTTCGTCACGCGTACCACCTTACACGTGCCAATATAATCACCAATCTCCGTATGCGACTTGTCGTACCCCCGGATCAGAAACTATGGGTTAAAATATCATCAAATAATTAATTTTAAATATCACGAACCATAGCAACCGCAAGCTGAAGTTTGCAAGATACGATTAAGCATGTGAAACGAGAGCGGACTCAGCTTTCCTCTCAGTCTCAACGGTTATACCTGCGCTACACGTTTCGACCCTTCCTAGGTCATCATCAGGAGAGTCACAAGAATATCAAACAAAGTTCTTGAATTGAGTTACCTTAATACGAGTATGGATCCGTAATTTACAAATTAGTTTTGCTTTTCTGATAGCGAATATAATCTAACAATGCACACGAAAACTGTGTAAATGTATGGTATTTATCTAAGTTTAATATTGTTTAAGACTAATACACATTAAAAATTTGTATTTAATATTAATAATTATATTTATGGAGTATGTCCTTGAAATAAAATTGAATTTTAAGACTTTTTCAACATTTTTAAATAACTACTCTAATTATGCGTAGGTTCTGGACTAATTCTAAATATTATTAAAGTGTGCTTATGATAGAAAATCGTTTTCATTGTCGTCGTTATGATCGTGGTTGTTGGCTGATGAATTATGGGATGATGCAACGTGAGGGGTCCTTCTTCAAATCTCTGTCGTGTTGATTTTTATTTCTATCGCGTGTAAATGGTTCTACACGTTTTTCCTTACTGTCACTCCCAGATAATTTTGTTTACATATGTGTAGTTCGTTTTGTGTTTGCTTTTATGTATGTGAAGGGGCCCCAGTTGTAGTATTGTTTACCGTTGGTCGGGCCATAGTTCAAGCGGTTAGTCGCTGACTTCCCACCGCGGCGGCCCGGGTTCGATCCCGGGGTCTAGTCAAGTGGGATTTATCGTGGACAAAGTGGCACTGGAGCGGATTTTCTCCGAGTACTTCGGTTTCCCCTGCCAATCTTCATTCCACCAAATTCTCCATCATCATAATCACCCGGGGCAGGTACAATAGGCCAATCAGTGGCCGCAGTGCCGAGTAGACCCAGTTGGACTCCCCCCCACTAAGCGAATTAAAAAACATTGTTTACCGTTGCAGTACTCTCTGCTGCAAATTGTTACATTTACAGGGTAAGAAACCACATCCCGGTAGAAGAACTTTTTTTTTACATAAATCATATCACTCACACTTGGGTAAAATGTTTCCCTTGTATGATAAAATTTTCAAATCGATTTTTCAATTGAATAATGAGTTTTGAAATTCTCAACGTGAAGAAAATATTGATTGTGGTCTTCCTGGTTATGACAGGAAAATAACAGTGATACCGCGATGACACTCGGGGGGTGGGGGGTGAGAATAAACCCTGATCTACCCTTGTACTTCAGCAGTATATGAGATTAAAATTATTATCTAAAAAGTAACAAGACATATTTCCGCAATCAACATCACATTTCTTAATGATACGTTCCAAGTGAGAGCGTCTTGCGGGGGCCGAGGGAGGGGCAACAGGAGGATCTTCTTCACTGTTTCAACCAATAGGAGAGGGAGAAGCCTCCAAGAACTTGTAACGTATTCTCCCTTGCCTCAGTTCCGCCCCGGACTGTGAGTGATGTAGGATGTGAACGTGTTCATGATCAGTGACAGCTTCCAGCTCGTGAGGTTCTCATTAAGTTCCTGCTTTAAAGTCTTAATTAAACACAGAAAAAAATATATAAAATTAGTGCTAAAAATACAGCTGTTTGAATTTCATAAATTTTACGGGTATGCTTGATTGTAACATACATTCGTGTTTAGTTCGAGACTAATATATCCACAAATGTATTAGATGAAACCAAAAGTATTCAAACATTAGTGCCTATTGTTGAGTACTGCATCCATCACTGAGGACATATTAGGGCTGTAACTAACGTGAAAGGGATTAAGAAGAATATCAACTTGGAATAAAAAACAAATGCACATCAAGACAGAAGAAGGCGACAGGCCATTGCCGACAATGTCTTACTACCCAGGGTCCGAAGCGTGCAACAGACACATCCCAGACAACGACGTGGGGTCCTCGGCGTCCTCCTCCCCGACGCGATACGAGTACCCGCCTTTCAAGTTTTGTCCAGACGCAACCTCAAGACTCATAGACCTGAGCAGGGGCAATTCCGGGCAAAGCAGCAACTCAGGGACGTTCTCGCACCACTACAGCCCATATCACCATCACCATCACCACCACGGTCCCTTGAACCAGCTACCCGCTAACTACCTGATTCCTCCTGGCTACAACGGACAAGAGTTCCTCGACAGGCAGATCAACAGACACGTGGATGATGACGCGTCCTCAATTTCGGCTCATCACTTGCAGGAAGACCAACAGCCGACGTCGTCAAAGTTATTGGACTCAGATGACGGTGAGGAGGGCGCCGCGGCGGTTGCTTCTGGGTCGGTTATCAAACTGGGAGCAGCGCGGAAGCGAAAGAGTTGCTCGACAAGACAGTTGTTCAATCAGGAGAATTGCGACAAGCACAAAGTTCGCAGGAAGTCGCAGTCATTCGAGGAGCTGCAGTCGCAGCGCGTTCAGGCGAACGTGCGCGAACGGCAGCGCACGCAGAGCCTAAACGAAGCGTTCGCGTCGTTACGGAAGATCATTCCCACTTTGCCATCGGACAAACTGTCTAAGATACAGACGCTGAAGCTGGCCGCACGCTACATCGACTTCCTGTACCAGGTGCTGCATTGCGGAGTCGGAACGGACGGGGACAACGACGGTGACGACAACACAGGTCAGCCTTCCCTCACCCCCAAATTCAATCTGAGCTCATTTCCGAAACATTCGCGATCTTAACAAGATTGGAAACAATGTACTCTGTAACGTAGTTAAGTGCGTGGAGAACCTTGAGACATTATTTTCAGAACGTTGCTTTTCTGCATACAGTGCGGTGGCATTTTATTTGAATTAAGCGAATTTGAAATAAAGCGATATAAAAATGGTAATAAACTCTTTTTATGCGCGAAGTTTGAAAAAATGGGAATCCCGAAAATTTCGGCAAGAATCACGAATGTTTTTCAAAACTTGTCTTGAATTATGCGAAGCCTTCAGGAAAGCATCACCGCATAAAATGCGACTGCACTGTATAAAATTGTATTGACGGTGTTTCACTAGTAGGCCAATATACATGAAAGAGTACATTTATTTTCTTAAGTAAATGGAGTGGGTCAATATGGACGGAAATCGCAGATGTCCGACAGCCTTCACTGAAAGCCTCCCGTAACTAGTTCCATGTAGTGGCGCCCTTATTGACAAGCCGCCAGTTGTGCAGTTATTCTAAGATACACCCAACGCTTTATGGAATCCGAATAATAATTACCGTGTCCACATGAGCCCTCCACTGGTCCATATCTTGAACCAGATCAATCCAGTACATACCACACCATCCTATCTCTCTAAGATACATCTTAATACATTATTCACCCACCTATGCCTGGGTCTCCTAGTGGTCTATTTCCTTCTGGCTTTCCCATCAATATCATATATCGCTTCTCCCCCATTCGTGCTACATGCCATGTCCATCTCATCCTCCTTGATTTGATTATTCTAATTATACTTGGAGAAGAGTATAAATTATGAAGCTACTCATTATGCAGTTTTCTACAACCTCCTGTCACTTCATCTCTGTTTGGTCCAAATATTCTTCTCAAACACCCTTCAGTCTATGTTCATCCCTTAATGTCAGAGGTCAAGTTTCACACCTATACAGAACCACAGACAAAATTATAGTTTTGTATATTCTAATTTTTATGTTTTTGGACAACAGACGAGGAGACAAAAAGCTTTTGCGCTGAATGGTAGCAAGCATTATCCGAGTTCAATCTCCTCTTAATTTCCTCCTGAATCAGGTTTTGATTTGTTATCGTCGATCCCAAATATCTGAACTGTGCCACATTTTCAAAACATCTGTTTCCTGTCTTTATGTCATGATTTTACCTTGCATTTTGGTGACGAGACAGCAACATATACTTAGTTTTCTCTGTGTTTACTTCTAGACCAACCTCTTTACTTGCGTCAATTAAAGTTTCTGTGTTTTGCTTTATGGTTTCTACATTATCACCCAGTAGATTCACATCATCGGCATAGGCCAACAGCTGATGTGTCCCGTTTAATATCAGTTCCATCTGGTTTCCCGGGATCTCCCTAATGCCATATTCTAAAGCAAATTTGAAAAGGAGTGGCGTTAAAGCATCTCCTTGTTTTAGACCATCGTGGATAGGAAATTTATCAGAGAAATGTTTACCTACTCCGACTTTACTATGCGTTTGGTTTAAACACATTTTAATCAACGCAACTAGTTTCATGGGTGTCCCAAACTCTATCAGAATACTGTACAATACTTCCCTTCTAACCGAATCATAGACTTTCTTGAAGTCTATGAATAGCTGATGTACTGTCTCATTGCACTCACATTTTTTCTCCAGCATCTGACGAATGCAAAATACTCGTATCTGATCAGTAGTTGATCTGTTACGTCAAAACCCACACTGATGATCCCAAATATATGTATGGACTTAACCTTGAGAGAAGAATATTGGAAAAAAATTTGTATGAAGTTGATAACAGTGATATCCCCCGATAATTACTGTAGTCAGTTTTATCACCTTTCTTTTAAATTGGTACAATAATAGACTCCTTCCACTGATCAGGCAATATTTACATATTTCATATAGAATGAATTCCCTTAAGGATCTTGGAACGTAATATTTCACCTCCTGCTTGAAGCAGTTCTCCCATAATTTGATCACTACCTGGCGATTTATAACGTTTCAAATTTGCAATAGCATTTTCAAACTCGAAAAGGCTAGTATCAGATATCAACGGCTCAGCTGTATGGATTTCTATCTGCCTAACATCACTGACCCTATCTGCATTCAGTAACAGAGAAGTAGTTTTCCATCTATTCAAAATGTTGTGGGAATCTACAAGCAGATCACCATTCTCATCCTTCACTAAGTTACTGCTTGGCTGGTAACCCCTCTTAAAGACATTTATTCCCCTGTACAGATCTCTAATATTCTTGTTCTTACTGTTCATTGCAAGCTCGTCAATTTTGTCTTTCAGATATTCCTTCTTTTTGTTCCTGAAATGCGTGCTAGTTTCACGTCTTATATTGTTCAGATTATCCCCATTTAACTCGCTTATTTGATGTCCAAGTAAATTTATAAATGTTACAATGTGAGAACATCGTTCTTTGACAGTAAGATTTTTGATGTGGCAAAGTTTACTACTCTAACTCCATTATCATTACTAATTTCATGCAAACTCTCATTCCCAAATGTAGATTTAAAAAGATTTCCCTACCTACTTTGGCATTAAAATCTCCTAACGAAATTTGCATGGTGTTTGGGAAATTTATCAAATACATGTTCTAGTTCTTCATAGAACCTGTCCTTCATATCACCAATTTTATCTTCTGTTGGTGCATGAATATTCAGCACATTGTTATCACACCAGGATGTACGACATCCTACCAATAACAAACCCTACCCTCTTAACTTCTGATGTGGTTCTCTTATATACGAGCAAATCTGCACCTAATTCATGATTTTCATTCCCCTTTCCACAGAAAAATGTATATTCGCCTGCTGGTTCGGTTCCACATTCTTGTCACCTGACCTCCCACTAAATCTAACTTATATTTTGAGATTTCTTCCACCACTGCCCAGAGCGAACCTGCCCTATACATAATTTTAACATTGCAAGTACCGAATCTCATATCCATTTTCTTTCGCTTATGTTGTTTATCCACGCAATCTGTCCAGGTCCGAGGCTTCTTGTGATCTTTCGTAAGAAGCTTATGCTTTTATAGGGAGGAGTAGTTAACCACACGCCCAACCCCCCAGCTGGAGGATCGCCCCTTTTCGGCTGTCCGCGAATGCTTATTCAATATATCCGCAGCTACCCTCCATATCTGGAGGCCGTCTCCTCCCTCCGCAACCCGAGGACGCGCCATGCCGTGGCGACAAGGGACCCACCTAAAATACTACAGTGTTAATTTACTCCACTGAACAGGAGCCGGTATAGTGACGGGCTACAGACTGGACGGCCGGGATTCGATTCTCGGCATGGCAAGAATTTTATAATGTCCATAGCATCGAGACCGACTCCGGACCCACCCAGCCTGCAATATAATGGGCACTGGGACAATTTCCCCGAGGGTAAAGCGGTCGGAGCGTGAGGCTAACAAGTCACGTCCATCTCGTGCCTAGGTCAAAAATGGTGGAGCTGTACCACCACTCCCTCATATGTCTTCAAGGCACAGTGCTTAATAATTAAGCATAGGGAAAATATTTACCTCTTTACTCCACAGAATATAGTCCATCAGAAACTAATAATAGATCGAAAGGTAAAATTCAAGGGTGAATAAGTCAGGATGCTGAGAGCTATACATGAGAACGGATGGGAGAAATGGAAAATTAATTCGCAATTTTAATCGGAAGAATAAAAAGGACCAGGCCACTTTGCAGATTCACACGCAGAGATAGGTATAATACTAAAATGGCTTTAAGGGAATAGGGTGTGGCTCAGCAGAGGCTTTTGAGAGAAGAGAGAAAATTTCTTGAATTAAGCGAGAATCCGTTTCTCAAAGAATACTGCGTCAAGGGCTTAGTTACCTTCCAAAGTCCGAGATTCATTTCAATAGTATTCATATGTACAAATTAGGCCAACACCCGTCAATGAGTCCATCCTACCCTGTTCCTACCAAATGGCGCGTTGTAGAAAAAGTAGTAAAGTTATAGTATGTTACTCTTGGAGGGGAAATCTGGGAAAATTCCTTTTGCTATTGCAGGCAGGGGTTCCAGCATTTCATCATTCTTGACCTCCCCTATGGAAGCAGTGGGGGAGTAGTGACAACGAATGTGATCTATACATATCTCATAGCAAGCCTGACCAAACTCAGAGATTTAAATGTAACCACCATGAAACAAACTCTGTGGCTTTAGTCAGCAAGCGAACTATACCGACCGAGCGACCGCCGCTTGTCGGCGAAGTTAGTGCCAACTTTAGCGGACAGAGGGTGTCGCGTGGTCATCGTAACGAATCCCCACGGCAGTTAATCTCGGGTTTCTAGACCAAAGCCGCTATTTCCTTGAAATAGCTCCTCAGTTATCCTCATGAGGCTGAGTGGACACCGTTCCAGACCAACTATTTCTCAGAAAATCTGGTAGCTCCGGGAATCGACCCCGGGATCTCTGGATCTGTAGCCAGGAGCTCTGACCACTAGAACACAGAGGCGGTCAGTGTAACCGCCATGAAGAACCAAAATTGTTCATGAACTCACAGTGCCGATTTCTCAATACGGGCACGTTACTATATAAATTTAAGTTCCTAGGGCACGTAGAACACATTGCTTCTCCATTACAAATATCATTCGGTTAATACTGTCAAGGAAACTGATCGATGTTTGTTACGATAATCATATGTAACCCATAAACAAACTCAGTGGGCAAAATGCGGAATCTCTGTGGTACATGTAGTAACCATAGTAACCACTGTGTTTTAAAGGGTATTGATAGTTATATTCGACATATGACGTATTTCGATGTACCGGTACTTGTTTGTGTGCCAGGAATCGAAACGAGGACGCCGGGCTCCTGCAGTCCCAGTACCCGATTGGCTCTGATGAGTGCTTCAGCTGTGACATCATCATGCACGTACATGGCCCACGAGAGGTTAAGCTACGCCTTTAGCGTGTGGAGAATGGAGGGCGATTGGAACGGCGGAGGCCATGTCTAGCAGGTCAGTAAGAGCCACGACTTTCCAGTCGGTACTTTGAAAGAAGTGGAGCCAGGTTGGCGCAGTCGATACAGCAGAGTTCCGGTAGGTTTCAAGAATGTTCACTTCTCCACTCCATCCAGACCGGCTCTGCGGCCCACCAAACCTTCTATTCAATGAGTAGCGGGGGCTCTTTCCCCGTGGGTAAAGCGGCCGGGGTTTTAAACTGACCACTCACCTCCAACTAGTATAGAGGTCAAGAAAAATGTGGATCTATACATCCACTCCCCCATACGCCTTCACGGCATAGTGCTTAATTACTTAGGCACAGGGACAACTTTACCTTTTTTCTTCACCTACACGCATCCTCAGCGTATTGAAATGGTCCCCACTGCAGATGACAAAATTTCATTGCTGTGTTCACAAAAGCCCGTAGTGTGACCCGATCCTGAGCCAGTTAAATTCAATTCAGTGCTACACGTGGCAGTCTCGACGCCCGGGCGTTCACGGCCTGTTACAGGGATAGCTTCACCTTTTTACTTTTACGAGGACTTCATGGAGGTGAAAATGCAGATTATTGTCTTCTGTGTTATGGTACCGTGTAGTCTGGTAGGTGGAACAAACCGCCTCCATTCGTAATGCAGAAGCAACTTCAGGGTCTAAACCACGAGGAACACGCGTAATGTGTAGGCCCATAAGATCTCTGTATTGAAAACGAAATGTAACAGTAAAGTTGTCATGTGCTTAACTATTAAGCACTATGCCATGAAAGTGTATGGGGGAGTGAATGTATAGATCCGCATTTTCTTGAACTTGGCACTAGCTGGAGGTGAATGGTCAGCTTCACGCCCCGACCGCTATACCCCCGGGGAAAGAGCCCCCCGTAACTATTGGATAGGAGGTTTGGTGGACCCCAGAGCTGGTCTGGACGATGTGAAGAAGAGAAAATTGTTGACCCTACTGGGACTCGAACTTCAACTCCTAGGTCGTACAGACCGTAGCCAGTCGCTATATCGACTACGCTATCCAGGCTCCTCTGTACTAAAAGTAACACATTAAAATATGCATATTACTTATCTGAAGGTAGAATTACCCCTTTACTTAATTAAGCACCACGCCATAAAAACGTATGGAGGAGTGGAGGTATGGTTCCAAGCATTATTAGCTTCGGCCGTAGCTATAAAGAACAGATTCAAGTCCCGTCTGCTTTACCCTCGGGGAATTAACTCCAGGTACCTGCTGCATAGGAGACTGGGTAGGCTCTAGAGGCGGTTTTAACTCTGTGGAGATATGAAAAATCTCCGCCCCTGCCGCATATCGAACCCCAGTTCCCAGGTCGTCCCGCCTAGTGACGGTGCTAACTGATGAGCTCCATCGGAAACTGCCTTGGAGCCATGTTAAGCGGACTTGACGCCAGACAATGCGGTCCATTGACGATGCTATCAAGTTAACTGCATGAAAAGATTGCGTTGCATCCGACTACACCTTGATGCCACGTCACAACAATGTCCACTCTTGTTACTAAGTTAGGACGCAAGGATTTCCACGCTCTCTCGCTGCTATAGCCAATATTTTACAGCACGACAGAGAAACACAGATCCTACATTATGTCTCCAGTAAGTGCTTCTGGCTCAGTACGTAAACTTATAACTAGAGTCCGACCACAATTTTATGACCCCCGCATCACGCTCAGTCCTGTCCACCTCTGCATAGCACTGGCCGACAGTGATGTTATTGCCGTTCGTCTCGAAAGTCTCCTGTTGATCAGGCGTGTTGGCAGTAGAATGTTTTATATGAAAGCACTGTTCCTGACTGCGTTTGAATTTGACCTTCAATTCTGACCATAGTGCTTGCTTCTTCCACCTGAGATGGGGGTTGCAACGCCACAGGCAGACTTGGCTAGGGATCGTCAAATCGTATTCAGACTATAGATCTACTTAACCTTCTCCAGTGTAGTCTACCGGCCGTTCTTAAACATTGGATAGGTTATGTGGACAAGTTCCCACGGCGGTGACTATGAAGATTACTCTATATTGATACGTGACTCCAAGTAGTTTCTTACATCTTGAAGATGAAGACATCTGGTTCCTTTGAAAGACTAGTGACGGTTTACCAGACTATACCCCGTGAAATAACAGAATAGGCTGCAATAGGCAGCCCAGTCTATTTAACTAGCCAAGAAATTGACTGATCTTTATTGAACCACAAATGTAGAACCACCATGTTCATAAGAGAACGCCATTGGGCGCTATCCACAGGCAGCCGAATGCTGTTCACACCTTGGCTGACTGTTTCTAATCAGACCCTTTTCAGACTGAATAAAAGCTAGAAAAGAACTCAGTAAGGATAGTCAGTGTCACAGCCGAGATTAGAACTGGGCACCTCGCGAATAAGTCGGAAGCATTAGGACTTGATGCAGTTGCTGGGCGCCGATACACTGGTAAATACCATCTCAATGGCATCTTCTCAGTCCCTCAGTCTTCAAAGCGACCTACACCAAGAGGTGAATATGACAGCGCAGTCAACAATCAATTCTCGGGATTCGGTTCAGTTTGTCCTGTTTTTGTGTAGTAGCTTCAAGCCTTCAGTAAAAAAATCCCACGCAGATCCCAGTAAATAAGGGAAGGAGGAGCTTCTCTCTGGAGGGGAGAAGCGAAGAGGCGCTGTGTTTATTTATTTGTAGTGGGAAGGTAGACAAAAACATACCCCCATTACCCGTAGGACATACAGAGGATAAAATTTCCCTAGAGCTACAAAAACGTTCCGGTAATGACGTAAAGCTTGGAGTAAACATTCACACAGTGAATATCCCCTCTGAACATGCACAGCTGCCACAATAGCGTGGATTCGAATCCTGGACGCCAGAACTAACTGATTTTCTCCATGGCACAGAGATATCAATTCTTCAGATAACTAACTCATGGAGCAGCCTGGGGCCCTTTGTAACATTTCGCAAAAAAAAAAAATCTTTTTTTTTTTCGGTGAGGAGTTGTTAGCCCCATGCGTGAAACACCTAGCTGGAGGGCCACCCTTTGTCGGCTGTTCTCGACTGCGCATTCAGTATATTAACAGTTCGGCTTAACATGCTTAGATAGGGAAGAAATCTCCAGTATTTTATGGAAACCGCAAGTCATTTATCGTGTTCATAACAGCCCACCAATGGTCCCTGTCCTGAGCCGGATGAATCCAGTCCACATCCTTCCACGGAGACTAATAAGGTTATCAGTCTAGCATATAGATACCAGTGCTTCGAAGGAATACAGTACCTGTGCCGTGATGATGTCGGAAAATCTCACGTAGGAGACACAACTCAAACAGGCGGATAGGCTAATGATACCCATGAGGAATATTCAATAAATAAGATATGGGCTTGTGGACTGGATTCAGCTGTCTCAAGAGTGAGAGACACAAAATTTCTTGACCAGTTAATCTCCCATCAGCTTTTAGAGAAAAACTTTTCTGCTCCGTGGAATTAGTTGTACAGTCCGGGAGGGTAGGACTTCTTCACCTTCCTGCCTCAGTATTTCACGTCACGAGCCGCGTTTAACTGATCTGTTATTTATTCGATGAGAATTGGAAGTGACACGGAGCTTTGATGTCAGCTGTTTTGATGCACAGCAGCGCTACTCTTTGAAATGTGGGCGTTGAGTGACTTACACCAGTGCCGAGGGCGTTACGAGGGAGGAAGAAGGGGAAGTTAAAAAATATACAACACCTTAGACAGTATCTCTAGATTATGATTTGAGCCCTGTTCAGGGCTCAAAGGGGACATCAAAGGGGAATGAAAACGATCTATCCTACGTAGGTAGCTGGCGGCCAGTTTGTTTGCAGCTTGGCTCCAGAAACTCTTCCACGTGCTACCCCATCTGAAGGTAATTTTGAGCTGAAATTTTCAGATCAGTTACCGTTCACATAAGAATCCCAAAAAAGTATATACAGCAATTGGAAGTCAAGATAGCTCAGTCAGAATAATGACTAGGTGACCGAGGAATCGGAGTTCAGCTGGCCGCAGAAATAGGAGACATTTCTCTTTACCACAGCGCCCAGTCTCCTATCCAATGGATACCGCGGACTCTTTCCTCAGGGATGAAGCGGCCAAAGCACAAATTTGACTATATCCATCTAATGCTGAGATTGAGGATACGTGCGGCTACAGCTCCCCGCCCCTGCATGTCTGTATGGTGTGATGCTTAACCCTTAAAACACAAAGAGCGGGTCAGAGTCAATGTCAGAGTTACTTTACAACTGGCGGTTTGCCGTTAATCAGTTTGTCTTGGCGATAAGCCCCTTCAGACTCACGACCAGCCATTCTTTATGTTGAACATTTTCGGTCATAGTCCTTATGTAACATCCTCTCTGACAAGAGGATGGGTTTGTCGTTTACAATTGCTGCTGGCTCTCGCCAGCGCAGTCATTCTCAGGTCCAAGTCCCGCGGGACTTATGACCACATTTTACTGACTCAGATTCGAGACTCCCGCAACCTTAGGGCCAGGTCCCCGTATTTATATCCCCCCAAAACCGGGGAGCCTAATTAGACCCCCAGACACTGAGTTCCCTTTTCGTCACCTCTTACGACTCGCAGGGCTATGGTGGAGGTATTCGACCACGCCTCCACACGGGCTACAAAGACTGAATTAATTCTGCATAATAGATTTAACAATTCATTTCGTACCTCATAGGAAACACAATACGTATCATCTACAAAGACAACCCGACTAATGCTGTTAGGGAAACACTCGATGTTTACTGTGAGAATCATATGAAACACAATCTGTGGGCAGAATGCAGAGTTTTATTACGTTAAAACATGTGATACTTGCAGTAACCAATGGTTAATTACGCGCAGGGGCCTTGGCCTTTAGGCATACTTTCACTTTAGTTACTTTAGTTACGACTTAAGTAGGCTAGATTCAGTGTTTAGAGGTTAACGGGAATTACAACTTAAAACGAATGTTAATACAATTCAGTGAGCCAATTGTGTGTACAGAACCTGTCACTAGCAGGCCTATAAATTCTGGTTCGGCCTAGATTATATTCCCCTGTATAACCAGAAGACGAGGAAGAAGACGTAAGAAGATGCTGGATGACCTTGGAGACAGAAGAGGATATTTTTATTTGAAGGAGAAAGCTCTAGATCGCATTAAGTGGAGGAACTGTTTTGGAAGAGACTGTGGACCTGTCGTTTGACAGATTACTGATGAATGAATGAATGAATGAATGAATGAATGAATAACTCCAAGATTCTGACCATAGCGCATGAATGATGAAGTACCCTGTGACATCGTGATTATGAACTGTGGAATGTTAAGGACATTGAAGGAAACAGCCATTATTTCTTTCGGACCATTGTCTCAGAATTTGCCTGGAATGTCAGGAATCGCACTAAAACCTCGGTCAAGGCGGCCTTATCCGAAAGCGGAACACCCAGAATTCTAAGTAGGAGTACCATCCAGCATCACACATCGTCTGCTAGCTCCGAATTATGATTTTGTTTCCAGCAGTGGCGCGCAGAATCTGTTACCTACTGTTGCGTCTCCAGCACGCAAAGAACGAAGCGACCGTGAAGGCTTTGTAAATTATAATTCGATTACGTCACCACAAGACGTCATGCTTTTATTACACTCGCTGGATTCTGCAAACGGCAGGCCGATATTACACAGCAGGCAAGAGCAACATATACTCGTGTAAGCGTTATTTATCCCACCGCGGCGGCCCGGGTTCGATCCCGAGTCTGGTCAAGTGGGATTTGTGGTGGACAAAGTGGCGCTGGGGCAGGTTTTCTCGGAGTACTTCGGTTTCCCCTGCCAATCTTCATTCCACCAATTGCTCCACAATCACCCTCACGTATCATCTGGGGCTGGTACAGTAAGCTACAAGTGGCCGCATTACAAGGGACTTAGTCCCACCCCACTAGCAATAAAAAAATTGTTATTTATTATAAAATAGCATTCCTCTATTCTGTACATACATTTGATTATTCAGCATTTTGTTCTTAACGTCTTCGGAGTGGTAGACCAAATACATTGTGGGATTTGGGGATATTCTAAAACAACTGTTTAAAATACACATGTTTATATCTTGGACTACCTCTGTGGTCTAATTGTCTGAATTGTTGTCTTTCATTTCTCTCCTTTTTCCTATATAACCCTCAGATTTTCTGAGTAGTGGGTCTGGAACAGGGTCCACTGAGCCTCGTGTGGATAACTGAAGAGCTATTTCAAAGAAAAAGCGGCTCCGGTCTATAAAACCGAAATTAACGGCCGTGAGGATTCTTTGCGCTGACCACGCGACACCCTCTATCCGCTAAAGTTGGCACTAACTTCGCCGACAAGCGGCGGTCGCTCGGTCGGTATAGTTCGCTTGCGGACTACAGGCCACGGATAACACAGTAAGCGTGTGTTGTATCGGCACCACAGCTACGGGTATACAGTAAAGCGTACGTCCGGGTCTGGAGAACATATCTACAGCTCCACTCTATNACACCCTATCTTCGCTGACAGTACGCCACTGTCGAACGAGTCGGACACTGCGTGCCGTGAGAGCCGCGAAGCAGAAAGAAAAAGAAGAAGAAGAGGAGGAGAAGGAACAAGAAGAAGAAGAAGAAGAACACGATGTTTCCCAGCTAGACAGAGAACGCTTTCAGAAATGAATGACATTAACAGCTGCGGCCCAACGTTGCCAGTTCGCTACTTTAACGCGCCGATTCAAATATGTACCAACAGGTGTACACTGTCTCGAAAATTTACGGCATTTGTATCACAGAAGTAAATCGGTCGTCCCTGTNCCACTCTATCTTCGCTGACAGTACGCCACTGTGGAACCAGTCGAACGAGTCGGACACTGCGTGCCGTGAGAGCCGCGAAGCAGAAAGAAAAAGAAGAAGAGGAGGAGAAGGAACAAGAAGAAGAAGAAGACGATGTTTCCCAGCTAGACAGAGAACGCTTTCAGAAATGAATGACATTAACAGCTGCGGCCCAACGTTGCCAGTTCGCTACTTTAACGCGCCGATTCAAATATGTACCAACAGGTGTACACTGTCTCGAAAATTTACGGCATTTGTATCACAGAAGTAAATCGGTCGTCCCTGTAAGAAGTATTGAGCAATGGAGGTATAGATCCACATAACTTCTGTACTACAAGGAGGTGAGCAGTCAACTTCACGCCTCCCTGGGAGAAAGAACCCCGGCAGGCCGATATGTTGTAGAGGAAGCTGGGTAGACCCCAGAACCGGTCTGGACGCTGTGAAGAAGAGAAAAGTCTCTCCCCCTCTCTGGAATCAAACCGCAGTTCCCCAGTCATCCAGGCCAGCACCAAGCCACTATACTGACTGGAATATCCCGGCTGCACGGCGTCACATGCCAGAAGACAGTGGATCTTCATTTCAATGAGTGTTTCATGAACCTAACTGTGACAATGTGAACTCCCCAAAATAGGGGACAGTGGAGAGTTTTTGCGGCGACGGTAATGAACAGTCGAGGGCCATCTGTAGATTTTCAAGAAATGTCAGAAATTCGGGAACTGTCAAGTGGAAATTCTATTCCCTGGACATAGTTATTTACATTCGTTTGAGTGCAAAAAGTAGTGAGTGGTTTTTAATAGTGATGACTACAGTACAGAAAAATCTTAAGGCGCGTCCACATTACTCGTGTTCGTCGAGAGACTCGTCTGGCTTTTACTTGTGCCCGTAAATCTTCGTCCACACTACTTCAGTTGCTCGCCAGGCTTCGGCGCGTGAGGATCCGTATATTTACTCGTAGTGTGTATAGGCTGTAGCAGTATTTTAATTTATTGGTTATAGTTTTTAAAATTAAAAATTTTAAATTTGTCTCGTGACTTGTCATATCGTCCACATTACTCGCGAGCATAGCGAGTCACACGAGCACGAGTAACGTGGACGTGCCTTTACTTCTACTTAGAAGTGAAACAGGCCCCTGTTTAGAAATCCCTTCGTTCTATGAATATACTGACCAATTTAATTCGTATCCGTAGTTTCCATGGACGTAAGAATATAAGCCTATAAAACAACTAACACGAGACCCCGTGTTCGATCCGTGACTTCATGTGAACTCCCGTTTTTTACGAAGTCATACTGAGCATGTTTTCTTCAGGTTTCTTCGGTTTCCCCCCGGTGATTACTATTTCATCATTGCTTCATTATCATCTATCGCCGTCTGCCTGATGTATGCGATAGTAATATTCATCAGACAGGGCGTTATTACATCCTCGGACTTCAAGTTGCATCTCGTACTTGAGTGGTCAGATAATAAGGACGTAAAAGGCAAAGGTAAAGCTATCCCTGTAATAGGCCATGGAGGCCCATAGGGTTGTGAGACGTCGAGGTTCCCACATTTTCTAGACAATCGGCTACAGATGGCGGTAAGGTTGTCAGCTTTACTCGCCGGCCGCCCTTTACCCCCCAGGAAGATTCCTGGTACTCATTTCTGTTAAAGACCGAGTCGACCACTGGGCCATAGTGCGACTGGAAAGATTAGGTATATTGAAAAATCCAATGACCTCACCGGAAATTAACCCACGACCTTCCGGCTTGCGGCATAACGCCTCGAGCAACTGCAAAACCACCTGCCCTGAATAAGGATGTAAATGTAGTCAGATATATTACAATAGCCTATATATCTCAAAATGTCACAGATCTTCCCTTCAATTTGCATCTGATGCTCAGTAAATTAGCAATTTCGGCTTCAGTCATGTGACATCATCCAACCAATAAAGTAGTTAAGTTCACCCACAAGGATAGACTTCTTACAGTTGTCAAAGTTTATAAATTAATAAATTTGTTTATGGACAAAACAATGTTCAGACCTATATTACCGTATTTACGCATGTATAGGCCGCACATTTTTTGCCAAAAATTCAAGAGGAAAACTGGGGTGCGGCTTATATTCGAAATCACACTTCATTTAAAAAGAAATATATTCATAATTAGTAATACAGGGTGTTCTACTCCTGAAATAATATTCCAAGAAAATTATTTTTCCTATCATTTCTGTCTGAAAATTGTGCTGCGGCCTATACACGCACGCGGCCTGTACATGCGTAAATACGGTATTATCAAATCCAATGAACGAATGAACGAAACGACTCAGGTTATACTTATAGAAATTAATTTCAAATGTTCCTATAAATATTTGAATAAAATGCTTATTAAAAGGAACTGTACTTAGTTTATATATTTCAGTAAATGTAAATTTCTGTGAATTTTCGTTTTAAATCACCTGAAACACAACACAAAGCTGACCGATTTTTCTCTTTTTCTCACAGTCTGCCATGCAAGTGGAGCCATACGGAAAGAAGCAACGAAAAGTGACGGCTATGCAGTAACCAAGGAACACAAAGTCGCGAGAGAGAGAGAAGACAATCGACTTGTTTTACGCGGCTTTCAGTGAACCAATGAACAATTATTTTTGTATATGTGTAGGACTTTGTAGGACATTAGTACTTTAGGTTAGTTCATCCACCTTTTCATTGAAAGAATCTTGAACCTGTACGGCTGAAATCAACACGTAATAAACAGAAAAAGAGACAATGTGATTAAATTTAATGTTACGAAATATCTTCTTTCCTCTCTGGCTGCAACAGGTGTGCAGTTCCACATAACTGGCTAACTCCATGCGCCTAACAGTCGCTCAGCTCGTCAGTCAAATGCCATGATTACCACCACAAGAACCTATCCATAACCAGACGAAATCCAATCTATAGCCACACAGATTATTTCTTTAAAATTTAGTTTAAATACTATCCTCCCATACATGCGGTAGCGTAGTTGGTTGAGGAACTATGCTACAATCCGGAAGGTCGCGGGATCGAATCCCGATGAGGTGGATTTTTACTATTTACTTACTCCTTCCAGCCGCACTATGGCCCGGGGGTCGACTCAGCCTCTAACAGAAATTAATACCAGGAATATTCCTGGGGGTAAAGGGCGGCCGGCGCGTAAGGGTGACCTCACCGCCATCTGTGAGCCGACTGTCTAGAAAATGTGGGAACCTCAACATCTCACAATCCGTGGGCCTCCAAGGCCTGTTACAGGAATACTTTTACCTTAATTTTACCCATGCAGCCTATTTATATGTTTCTTAATATTTTCTGAATACCTAACGAGAGTTAAGCCGATCACAGTGGACGCGCGGTCTAAGGCATGAATTATCTTCTACAGCTCGAAAACTGAGGTCGTGAGTTCGGATCCCACTCGAGGCATGGATGTCTGTGAGCGTTTATTCTGTGTGTAGGCAGCGGCCTGGCGACGGGCTGATCCCCCATCCAAGGCGTCCTACCGACTGTGTATAGGATAAAGAAACTGAAAAGTGGACAAGATCGAGTCATAGAAGAAAAAAATAGAAATTATTTTCTTGAATACCCAGGCTAGCTGGCACTGCCCAGGCTCTGGATAAATTCCATGCATGAATCTGAAGTATCTTGTCGTCTGCGTCGTATGCCACCCTTTCCCCCATCGGGTTTTTCACCCTCTTTGTCTATCTGTCTGTTTCATGCTTCAAAGGATTAAGACACCCGTGCGGGACAGTTTCCCCTGTTGGGGCCCAGAGCAACCCAATATAAATTTATACCTTTCTGAAAATCTCAGAGCTCGTAAAGTACAGATTTGTAAGGCGATACAGAACGGAACTCAAGGTCGAGAGGGTAATACTGCAGTTTCGTGTACGTGAAATCCAGGGTTTCAGTCTCGGCCCAGAGGCCGACTATCCTGAGTGAGGCTTTTAGTAGCTCAGTCCCTCCAGGCAAATTCCGGGATAGTATCTCCCTCAAAGTAGGCCACGACCCCTTCCCCCATCTCTTCAAATTTATTATTCACTAATAATCTTACCATTCGACGTTATATAGACCGAACTACTAAGAGCGTCGTTAAAATAAGTAATAAATAATTAAAATAGACCCAGAACAAATCCATCTTTCGTCATGTGCCATATATATATATGTATATATATATTTACACTGTCTTTTCAATATAAGTTTTCACGAATAAGGGTGCAAAGCAAGGTAAAGGTGTCCCTGTGCTTAACTAATTAAGCATTACGCTGTGAAAGCGTATGGGGGAGTTGACATATAGAATATTTTCTTGACCTCGGCACTAGTTGGAGGTGAGTGGTCAGCTTCAAGACCCGGCCGCTTCACCCCCNGTGGGCCTCCAAGGCCTGTTACAGGAATACTTTTACCTTAATTTTACCCATGCAGCCTATTTATATGTTTCTTAATATTTTCTGAATACCTAACGAGAGTTAAGCCGATCACAGTGGACGCGCGGTCTAAGGCATGAATTATCTTCTACAGCTCGAAAACTGAGGTCGTGAGTTCGGANTGGGCCCCAGAACCAGTCTGAACGATGTGGAGAAGAGAAAGTTCTTGAACCTACTGGGATTCGAACACCGACCCCTCGGCCATTCAGCCCGTAAGCAGTTGCTATACCGACTGCGCTATCCTGCGTCCCCTAATAATATTTATTATTCAAATCTTGAATCTGGAAACGTAATTGTACTGTTTGTGGAAATGATACATATGCACAATTTTGACCTGTAAGTAGTTGGGTCGTAGCAATGAAAAAAGGTTAATTATCCGATTGAAAGTTAGGGATCACAGTAATGAACTACCATCAGTACAGCCCCATGAACGAGCAAGACGCCGTCCCACTTTTGGGGCTGGAGAGCAAAACTGATGGAAGCATGTGTACAGAGAGTTGATAAAACATTTCGACAGGCTGCTTTATAAATTTAGATGAATTTCCTTTGGCAAAGCTTTGGTTTGCTTGTTGCCAGCAAGAAATATGTCTTCCGGGCGGCACTTACTGAACGAACGTGATGAATGCAGACGCCTACAAACGAGCAAAGTAACATATCGAAATTCCTTGAAGTTCACTTTCTTCTCGTTCGTAATTCCGTGTAGTCTGGCAGATCCTTATCAGCTCTTTGGAAGAACCTGTTACCTCGATCTGCAGCGTACAAGACAAAGCCAATGGTAGGAAAAGTGGCAAGGATATGCACAGGAGAAGAACAGAAACCTCACTGAACCGATAGGGGTAAAGAGACAGAGAAAGTCGTGCCATAGTTCAGGCGGTTAGTCGCCGGCTTCCCACTGCGGCGGCCCGGGTTCGACCACAAGTCACGTCATGTCGGAGTTTACTTCGGTTTCCCCTGCCAATTCTCATTCCACCGATTGCTCCACACTAATTATCTATCGTCCGGGGTTGGTACAGTAGGCCAGTTAGTGACCGACGTACCAAGTGGACTCAGTCTCACCCCCACCCCAAGAAACAAGAACTCCGTAGCCTGTAGTCGGCAAGCGAACTATACCAACCGAGCTACCGCTGCTTGTCGGCGAAGTTAGTCCCAACTTTTGTGGATAGAGGATGTCATAGGCAGCGCAACGGATCCCCATGGCCGTTAATCTCGGTTTTCTAGACCGGAGATGTTATTTCCTCGAAATAGGTCCTCAATTATCATCACGAGGCTGAGTGGACCCTGTTCCAGACCCACTACTTCTCGGAAAATTTGGTAGCGCCGGAATTCGAAACCAGGAACTCCGACCACTAGAACACAGAGGCGGTCAGAAGAAACAAGAAGCTAAAAGAACAACGTGAAGAATACTAGCCCATTAAAGAGCCGTTTTCCAAAGGCAGAGTGACTCAAAGAAACACATAGTACTAAGTACACAGAAATCAGGAGAACAGGATAACGAAATAGTGCTCATAGTGACCATCTGCAGAGGGAAAGTGAATCAGAGAGAAAGACAAAACACTAATGGTAGAGCACAAGCAGGAGGGTCCTCCGAAACTTCGGTACAGTCTACCAGGAAACACGTCACATCCCAGAAGGCTGCAAGCTTCATAATCACCGCTGAGAGAACCTCAGATCTAACACCAAGGGATAGCAGCCTCCGTAGTCTAGGGGTAACGTTCCCACCTCATGACTCAAGGTACGCGGGTTCAAACCCGGCGGAGGTCGTGGAATTTTTAAGGGCGGAAAAATTCAGGGAACAAGTCCTCCGGGAGGGACTTTAAGCCGTGGGTCCCGTGTCGTAGATTTACGGCACGTAAAAGAACCTCATGCCTCTAGGAGACCTCTGAGCTATATTTGGCCAAAAAGTTTCCCGCCCAAGTAGTTTCCAATGCCTCCGGTAGGTGGGGGAAGTATTAGGTACCACTGCCAGAGGAGGTGGGACCTCTCTGACAGAAAGGGACTAACTATTAGATACCACTGCCAGTAGAAGATTGGAACCTCGCTGGCAGAAAGGGGCTGATAGTAAGCACCAGTACCGGTAGGGGATGGAGACTGTAGAAATTAAAAGGGGGACGTACAATAGACTATTAGTCGCGGTGCATGGGGAAACCCACCCCCTCAATACTGAATAACTGAACACCACGGGATCAATCTGGGTAGAGCGCGCCTTCCTGAAAGTAGTTTAAGTGGCGACGCTGTGTTGCTAAATTTAAAGTTCAGAGCGAAACGAATGGTCAGTTATATTTTTAATGAGTTTATTTATAAATTTCAACAAGCCTCCAGAAATAAATTCTTGGCCTAAATGTATTAGAGAGCTGAGATTTTTGGATTTTCATAAGAGTCGTTACAAAGATTACTGTCTTCTGGAGTATCACGCTTACCAGACTACAAGGCGTCACATCCCAGATAACAAAAATATTATTAGTTGTTTAACAATACCGACTCAACCATAGCGCCCCAGGTTGCTTCAGACATTTCTGTGCGTATTTATCATGAAGTGCAGGAAATGAATGCATGACGTAAAGGCTATTTCTTATCAACCATCTGAAACCATGTTGTCACGTATTCGGGGTTTGCGTGACGAATAATAATGGGTTCTGGAACTAATGACTGGATTTATTGGCATTTCTTTACAATTACAATCAATTACAACAGCTCACAGATTGAACTCACTGCTGACTCCCTCACTACTCTCGGACTGATCTCTACTGACCTCGAATTCAAGAATGCACTGCCTTTTATAACTGCCACGCGGCCGGGATAGAAGTCAATTCGAACAATTCCTCTGTTCTTCTGCGTTGTCATGGGAATGCTTTTGTTTAGCGACTTGCTACCTTGCAACGACTCGTTCACTGTTATTCGTTGTTAACGGAAAATAGTCGTTAATATTCGTTGCCGCAGAAACATGATTACCGAGCCGTTGTCTAGCAATGGACGTGTGCTCCGACTTTCAGCCGTCATGTCACAATATGTTTAATCTCCGGAACAAGTGGCGGATTACTGTGAGCACTTTAATGAATATTAAGTTTCTTGAGCAAGTGAACAGCTACGACTTTTAGGTCGGTTGACACTTAGAGCCATAGTTGACGCACCTTGGTACGTGTCAAACCAATCTCTTCACACCGACCTCAAGATCCCATATGTAAGAACCGTAATCACAGACAGAATCCAAAAACATTATCAGAAACTGGAATCTCACCCCAACAACGCAATAGAAGCTCTCCTTCAACCTACACAATACAGAAGACTAAGACGAACTTGGCCAAACGATCTCCAGGAAAACTGAGGTGTAATCGATGGATTACAGCTCTTCAAGCCAACCTAGTACAATAGAATAATTATTGTACATGACAGCAAATTAGCTCATAGAATGTAAATTCAGATTGCTAATAAATGATAAATAAAAAAAAAAAAAAGGTCGGTTGACCTAGGCATCTTTGTTTCGGGTGCGTTGCCAGAAGCGCCATTATCGTGTGTAGGTGCAGTGGAGATGCGTGCGAGTGAACTCGCCTAGGCCTACTAGCTGTGTCCTCAGACCGTTTTATGTTCACAGCAGAGAAATAGAGCAAACAAACGAGCAGCGTCACCCAGAATTAAACAGGCGTGATGACATTGTTACATGCAGGCACAGTGCGTAGTTAAACGCTGCCGCAAGTGGCCATAGACGTGGGCCACTATACCTGATAAACAGGCATGAATCTTCCCTGGTCACGTGATTCAGTTGGCCAAGAAATGCCCCGAATGCCCATCGCCGAACTCTATCCCGAGACACTTCGATCGGGTTCCTGTCTTCACAACCTCTTTCTCGTAAGATCCGCTTTTGGCCCACTTTCCCGAAGTAGGCTTATGAGATCTCCATCCTGTCTGTCTGTGTCTGTGAATCCCCATCAAGTTTTGAATGCCTCAGCCAGTCTTTAAGAAACTTAGTACGTATGTCATGGCATCTGAACCAATCTCGACGGCGTAATTCATAAATATTTCCTTTCAGTCTGTGTGTCTGTATGTCTATCCCTCTAACAGACCTAAGGCAACGGCTCGGTTAAGTTTATCCCTCCATTCGGTGCTAGGCAACGGCTAGGTAAACATGTTACAGCGGCAACAAATACACACAACAACAGAGGAATTGTTGGACGCTTGATTTCCCATGAGGTCAGTGTCATGTGTCATATCAAAGGAGATTCTGTGGGTCTGTGTATCACCTTATCGTTGCTAGTAAACAATTCAGTAAAGACGTTTCGTCGGCAACGAAGCATTGTTTTCGACGTCATTTTCTATGCGGTCCGTGTCGAATAAAAATAAAGTAGGCGATTAGTTCTTCCCACAACTTCTTGTAATAAGCTATTATCCTCCCATCTATGTCTAGGTCTCCAAAACAGTCTAAAACTTTAACAAGATTGTAGAAGTATTCAGTGTACACTTAAGCCCGTTAGGTTAGAGGAAGTATATGACATGCTAAGTTCAATGCCCAAGTATTCATTGCAATATGAAATAATATTTTGAGCATTTATTCAGGTAAGTTGAAAAAGTATTTCTGCTGTCATGTAATAATATATTTAAATTAAACATATATTTATATCCTTATACATAGAGCTACAACCCGCCCAAGGAGTCCTACCGAATGTGTAAGATCTATAAAAACCGAAGTGAACGGAGAAGTTCATGGAGGCAGGCCTAGGCCCGCTGGGGCTGTAGTGCCAAAGAAAAAAAAATATACAGCTACAAAGTTAGATGGAAGGAAGTTTCTCTTAATTATTTTGGAGAAGAAGAAATTTCGGAATCTCTCGGTGTGTTCGGAAACCCAATTTTATTCAACATGCAGTAGAAAATGGAACATGAGAATGCACGCATAAAGTAACAATTGTTTATTTCGAAAATAACAAGCTTTACGGAAAAGTGTATTAGACATAAAACATGTATTTAATTTTTTTATACAACTTTTTAGCGAAACAATTCTCACTCGGACAAATATTTAACGAGTATCACTCCCGAAATAGGGGGAAAATCGCATGTAGGTCTTCACGTAAATTTTCCATTACTGTTGTATAATTGTAATCACAACTGGGACGTTCGGACAAATTTTAGCAAAACTCGTCACCATATTTCACGAAACTCCATTCGACGGATCTCTGATTGTATTGTGTGTATAGGCGAATGGACGGAAATGACAGAGAGAACTTAATAGGCGCTCCGTGAGGTTGAGAACTTCAGAAAAGTTGCGTTTCTTTAGTTAAATATTAGAAGATGAAAAAAAATATCAAATATAAAATACGTACAATACGTGTCAGTTAAATATAACACCTTCGTTAGTAACCTTTCAGCGTACATCACAATCTCCATGGTAGGCTCGAGGAAACGGTATGGTTGGACCAAGTCAAAGTCTGAGTGAAGCTGCAAGTAAGGAGACTAAGGTACATTAATCCAGATAAAAATACAAACAAACGTGTATTAATAGCGGATGTGACGTTGAATGACAGGCAAGACTGGCGCTGCGCTACGCTTGGCCGGAAACAACGTCCTGGTGACCGCCACATACGATGCCTCAAAAGACGACGAATCTATATGAGAAATATTTCGTGTTCTCTTATACACGGTGCTCAAAAAAGTGGCACTCCATTATATTATTTTTTTTATTGCTAGTGGGGTGGGACTAAGTCCCTTGTACTGCGGCCACTTCTGGCCTATTGTCCCAGCCCGAGATGATATGTGAGGGTGATTGTGGAACAACTGATGGAATGAAGATTGGCAGGGGAAACCGAAGTACTCGGAGAAAACCTGCCCCAGCGCCACTTTGTCCACCACAAATCCCACTTGACCAGACCCGGGATCGAACCCGGGCTGTCGCGGTGGGAAGCCAGCGACTAACAGCTTCAGCTATGGCGCGGCCCCACTATAAACATAATCAAAATGATTGCACACAACTTTACGCCACAAGGAGTCCCCAGAATTATTGTCTTACAGGCGCTAAATCGGTTTCCCAATTCAGTGCATAGACCTGTTTTAATATACGAAGTTTTCACGGCGGGGGACTTCCATTATAGTCAACTGGTCCCTATACTGAGCCAAATAAGTCCTGTCTACGTCATTCCTATTTATTTCTTTAAGATACATTCTACTATTATTCTAGCATCTATGGCTAGATCTTCTGACCAAAACTTTGTATGAATTTCTCATCCTCTCATACGTCTTACATGTACCGTTCAACTCATCCTGTTTGAGTCGATAATTCTAATAATATTCCGGAGTTTTTCCCCACGTTAATACAAGATATATATATATAAAAAACAAACTCCGTGGTTTTAGTCCGCAAGCGAACTATACCTACTGAGCGACAGTTGCTTGACGGCGAAGTTAGTGCCAACTTTAGCGGATAGAGGATGTCGCGTAGTCAGCGCTACGAACCCCTAAAGCCATTAATCTCGGGTTTCTAGACAAGAGCCTCTATTTCCTTGAAATAGCTACTCAATTATCCTCACGAGGCTGAGTGGACCCCGTTCCAGACCCACTAAGTAAAAGAAAAAAGTAAAGCTATTCCTGTAACAGTCCGTGAAGGCCCATAGGGTTGTGAGACGTCGGGGCTCCCACATTATCTAAACAATCAGCTCAAAGATGGCGGTAAGGTTGTCAGCCTTACGCGCCGGCCGCGCTTTACTNCCCTGTAACAGGCCGTGAAGGTCCGTAGGGTTGTGAGACGTTGAGGTTCCCACATTATCTAGACAATGAGCTCAAAGATGGCGGTAAGGTTGTCAGCCTTACGAGCCGGCTGCCCTTTACTCCCCAGGAAAATTATTTAATTAATTCCAGGTACTCATTTCTGTTAGAGGCTGAGTCGATCCCAGGGCCATAGTGCGGCTAGAAAGATTACTTCTCAGAAAATCTGGTACCGCCGTGAATCGAAACCGGATCTCTGGATCTCTAGCCAGGAAGTCTGACCACTAGACCACAGAGGCTGTCCAAGATATAAACATATGTATTTTAAACAGGTATAGTTTTACAAAATGAGAGCTCTAGTGTTCTCCACTGTCACAAGTTTTCAGGGCCATCATATTGATATTATTCGATGAAGGGACATCAAATAGTATACAGCTGCTCCTCGATTTATACGAGAGCTGTGCACCAAAATACGAAAAGTTGCAGTGGATGACATCCTATAAATCGAATGCAATGTCCTTTCTCTCTTTGCATTCATTCTCAATTTCCTAAGCAGTTCTCTACCTCAGCGGATCGGAGTGGCCGCGCAGCCTACACATCAAGTGCCTTCGCCCTCGCCACTCAAGGCATGGATGTCTGTGTTTATTCTGTGTTCCTGTTAGGTAGCGGCCTTGCTATTGGCTGATCTCCCTTCCAAGGAGTCCTACCGAATGTCTAAGATTAAGGAACTGAAGTGAAAAGCATCGTTTCACGGATTCTCTATTCTCCAAATGAGAAGCAACAGAAGAAGAAGAAGACCCCACCTCGCCTCTCTCGATCGGCCAGCAAGCAATTCCCAATGAAGCAAGTGCTACAAATTTAAAACAGTCCAAATTGGTTAAGTTCAATAAAAGATGTCGCATTTTCGAACTGACATATGACAAGGAGTGCCAGCACTAACTTCACCGACAAACGGCGGTCGCTCGGTCGGTATAGTTCGTTTACGGACTAAAACCAAGGAGTTTGTTTGTTTGTTTGTATATAATATGGAGTAGCTGTGTTACACAGTGGCATACTGATCAGAGCGGGTTTCGGTATATAAAGATGTGTAGGTTTCGCTCAGGGTATGAAGCGAGGGAGGGAATATATGAAGCCGACTAAAATGGATTCGAAGGACGTAAGTGTTCCTACAGAACCCTACAACTCAGGGTCTGAAAGGGCACGGAGTCCATCCCAAGAAATCACGGGGCAGCTGCTTTCGTACTGTGGAGGGGTTGAAATTATTTCCGGTGTGTGAGGACGGGCGCCACCTGTTGGCGCACATCAGCTGCATTCTTGGATTAGAACAGATCTGTCACCTCGGAGCTTCAGTAGAAACGCTGCCATTACTTGGCGCTTCTGACTTGTATTCGGGGAGGGCTCAGTTCGAATCTCAGCTGATTTACCGACTTATCTGAATCAATGTTTTTGCACTTATCGCGTAAGTCACTTCCAGGTAAATGCCGAGTTAGTACCTTAAGCTAGGCAACGCCCGTTTCCTTCCACATCCTTTCCAATTAGTACGTAAAAGATGAATATGTATGAGCCGGGATAGCGACTGACTACGGGCTGGATGACCAAAGGTTCGGAATTCGAGTCCCGGTAGGGGCAAGAATTTTCACTTCTCCATGTAGTCCAGACCGGATATGGGGTCCATCCAGCCTCCTATCCAGTAAGTATTGGTGGCTCTCTCCCTGGGGGTAAAGCGGCGGGGGCATGAAGCTGACTACTCACCTCCAACTAGTGCCAAGATCAAGAAAACGTGGATGTGTACATCCACTCTCATATATGCCTTCATGGTGTAGTGCTTAATTAGTTAAGCACAGGGACAGCTTTACCTTTACCTTTAGGCTTGAGCCACACGAACGCACAAAATGCGTCCTTTGTACCGAACGTCTTGACGTCCGTTGTAGAAATAAACAAGAGAGGCGAATGTTACGCTTTCTTCTGGCTCCACTGCAGACAAATTACGCGTCGCATTCTGCAATTGTGTGGTGTCCTCAGCAACGTATGTCATAAAGTACGTTCGTTACAGCGGACGCATTTTGTGTGCTCGTGTGGCCCCAGCCTTAGGATTAATAAGCGCACAATTGGTATCCAGCTACCAGATTACGCGGAAGGCCACAACATGACAAGTAAGACACAATGCGGTTCTAAAACTCAATGAACTTGAGCCCTCCCTTCAGCAACACAGGATCCTCATATTTTAGCAGGTGGTCTGCAGGTGGACCGGATTAAGGTTCCTTATTCACTACCGGAGACACTGGCCTAATCACTGGCACATAAAACCTTGGGCGGTGTTTATTTGTTCCCCTAAATTTATTCCAGTCTGTTTTCGATACTGAGGCCCTTGTTTCGGATGCTAGCCATATGCCAAATCTTATTGTGATAAGGGTAAATTTATACCTGTGCATAATCAATTAAGCACCACACCAGGAAGACGTATAGGGGAGACGCATAGCTCTTCTATTGTTAACCTCATCATCACATGGAGGTGAGCGGTCTTCACGCCTTGGCTTCTTTACTGTACAGTGTGGGGGACAGGACGGAACCGTGTGGCATCCTTGCTTCCCCTCTCTAATGAGAGGACGGGTCTGTCTTTTGTACATGTTGCTGGTCTTTGCCAGCGCAGTCTTTCTCGGGGCCGAGTCCCTTGGGACTCGCGACCATATTTTACTGTCTCAGATTTGAGACTTCCCTTTTCGTCGCCTCCTACGACTCGCAAGGTCACGGTGGGCCGAAACTACCGAAACTACTGAACCAGTAGCTCTAGTTATATAGCCGCGGGACAGCACAGAAAATGTCTCCATTATTGCATGTTCTCTCGTTGCCGGGGAAACGTGTAGACAGAGCTGTTTCCCAGCAACGTCTGTTGTATTTCCGTGTTTTACACAGCTGTTGCTTGGTAATAGGTCTACACGTCCACCGTATTATTTTGCAGAACCCATCTTCTATGAGTTTCTCTGTAATGGCAAAGGCTCAGAGTAGGCACTGAAAGGCACAACACACGACACCGTCTCATCGGCGTGAGGAAAGGTGAAGGACCTTCCATGCATCTGGACTGCCAGGTAATATTAATTGCAAGATCAGGAACAGCGGAAGATCTGTGTTTATGCCAACGTGTGACTGAGCATGCTTTCCCTTACTCAGCAGAAACGATAAATATGACACATAAAGAATGGGCTTCCTGAGGCCGCGGTGGTGTGATTGCAGGTCCTTAAATAAAAGGCGTGAAGGGTAAGCAACGAGGTATTTCTTATGAGGTTGGCATCAGAACGTCCATAATTCAATCCTTGCACGTGGCTATTAGAGAATTATAAATATGTTCAGCACCCTGGATTGCAACACCGGAAGTAGATACCAACGTTTCGGAGGAATATGCTGCCCCTATATTCAGGGTTGAAGTGAGCGTGGTGAGGATACAGTCAGAGCTTGCAAGGAATGTAGTCACTTAGATCCATGGACACTTCGACCGTGAAAATCGGAAATTTGGGTATCCACGTATGTTATTACTATCTGTCACAATACAAACTCACCCAACCCATTTCGACCCTGAAGATGGAAACAGAATGCTCAATCGACACGGCAGAATTCATCTATAATATTACATGGTGTCAAAATTCGGGATTTTCTGACTCATTTCGACCCTGAAGATGGAAGTGGCATGTTCATCTGAAACACTGGTATCCACCTACAATACTGCATGGTGTCACAACCCAGAAAGATTCACTTCAACCCTGATGATAGGGGCAGCATTCAGTTCCGAAACGTGTTTGTCTGCTACTATACCTACTATACGGTGTCCCTAACCCAGAGCACTCCACACCGAGCCTGAAAATCGAGGCAAAATGTTCCTCCGAAACATGCAATATCATTTGTCTTGTTCACAAGGTCCCTCCATTTCACTCTCTCCTGAGTCAGATGAATCCAGTCCACAAACTCCCCTTCCTCTGTGGTGTAGTGGTCAGAGTTCCTGGTTACGGATTCAGAGGTCTTGGGTACTATTCCCGGCACTATCAGATTTTCTGAGAGGTAGTGGGTCTGGAACGGGTTCTACTCAGCCTCGTGAGGATAACTGAGGAGCCGTTTCAATGAAATAGCGGCTCCGGTCTAGAAAACCGAAATTAACTGCCGTGGGGATTCGTTGCGCTGACCACGTGACACTCTCTATCCGCTAAAGTTGGCACTAACTTCGCCGACAAGCGGCGGTCGCTCGGTCGGTCTAGTTCGCTTGCGGACTAGAGCCAAGGAGTTTGTACAGGCCTATATTCCTGGCGCACTCCCCTGGCTAGAGTGACGTGTCTTTGAGAAAGCTACAGTCAGTAGTTACTATTTTTAGCACAATGATCATGATCATCATTAATCTTCCCAAGCACTAGACCCAAATAACCTTTTACTAACTGCGAATGTGTGTTTTTCCAGCTTCAGATGGACATCACAAAATTCTTTTGGGTTAAAACACGTATTTGATGTTGCCCTGCTGAGGGAGTTCCTACTCGAGGCCAAACTTTGTACATCCTCTCGTACCTGCTGTAAAATAGGCAGTTACTGGTGAAACTTGTGGCTCTATCATTCATTTCTTTCTCTTGCGTTAGCACAGGTGGAGGGACAAATCAGTTGCAACTGTAATTTACTTTAGAACAACAACAACAAGGAACGGGGGGATAGTTCAGCCGGTAAACCGACGCGCTACAGTCAGAACGAACGTTGAACAGGAGTTCCAGTCCTGGCACCGGGCAAGAGGGTTTTCTCTCCTGCACAGAGCCCAGACAGGCTCTGGTGCCCAACCATCCTTCCGCCCAACGGGTACGGCGGGCGGTTTGCCCGGGAGTAGAACCCGAGGGGAGTGAAACTGGCCGCTCAAACCCATTCAATTTCAAGGTCACGATTGGTAAATGTATATCTCCACTTCAGCCTACGTCTTCTTGGCGTAGTGCTTAATTAATTAGGTCCAGGAACAACTTTACATTTTTTACCTTCAACGACAATAACAACAATTATACTGTGGCATATAGATCCGTTGGGAGCCGGGATAGCGACTGGCTATGGGCTGGAAAACAGAGGGGTTGGATTTCGAGTCACGGTAGGGTCAAGAATTTTCACTTCTCCAGTCGTCCAGATCGACTCTGGGGTCCACCCAATCTCCTATCCAATGAGTACCAGGGGCTCTTTCCCAGGAGATAAAGCGTCCAGGGCGTGAAGCTGACCACTCACCTCCAGCCAGTGCAGAGGTCAAGAAAATGTAGATTTATATATACACTTCCCCATACACCTTCATGGCGTACTGCTTAATTAGTTAAGCACAGGGACAACTTTATTTTTATATAGACCCGTTGCTAAGCAGTGACTCTGTAAACAGCGACCGTTTATGGGCAACGTCTCGGTAAACATGTTCCCGTTGCTACGCAGTAGATACTTAATAACGAAACAGTTAGACCACAACAATGTAAACGGGATGTTCTCTATGTGGTCCGATCCGAGATGTTTTAAGCATGGGACCGAGTCGTAGGAGGCGACGAAAAGGGAAGTCTCAAATCTGAGATAGTAAAATACGGTAGCGAGTCCCAAGGGGCCCGGACCCGAGAAAGACTACGCTGGCAAGGACCAATAGCATGTAAAGAAGACAGACCCGTCCTCTCGTCAGAGAGGTAACCCCCACAAAAAGCAAAACCATAACGTTCAACAGTAATAAATATCTGGTCTTACTGACTTACTGACTGATTGACCGTCAGTCGCAATGTGACTTGGACTTGGAGCTGACAGTTCAGCTGAGTTCTGCATGGGAGGCTGTGAAGATAGAACATGAACGTGTGAAGCTGATGACTCTCCACTGTTACTAGCCGTTGCCACGGAACGGCTGGTGAAGATACAGCATGTTGCAAAAGGCTTAGAGAGTGCTGTGGTGATTTGTGAATTGTGGAGATCAACAGTGGCGCCGTAATTTCCTGTAGTTCAGAGTGATGTATATAAGTAGTCAATAAAGCATCCACCAGTCCAAACTCCGTGTATAGTCACACAAGTAATAATAATAATAATAATAATAATAATAATAATAATAATAATAATAATAGCAATAATTATGCCTAGAAACTTCAGACCAAACGTTGCGGCCATGTTGTGCGACCCTGCTTCGTATTCTGGAGGTCCTAGAATAAAACCCCGATCTGGAGAGCGGTTATACTGGCTCAGAGCGTTCGTCCTTCTCCTATCCTTGATATAAACAAACAATAAGCAAATCTAAGATAAACGTCTCAGTGGGTAATTAAGCACTACGCAATAGAGGTGTATAGTGGAGTGGAGGTAGGATGTAATTCCAGGCATGCTTCACCTCTGCATTGGATGAAAGTGAGTGATCAACTTGGCTCATCGCCTTTTTACTGTGCCCCCGAGGAGAGAACCCCGCTACCCGCTGGGCAGGAGGCTGGGTGGGCCAGAGGATCGGTCTGGAAGTTGTTGAGAAGAGAAAAATATCTTGCACCTGCCAGAAATGGAGCCCGGGTTCCCCGGTTGTCCAGCATGTAGCCCTGTCGCTTTATCGACTGAGCTATCACCGCTCCATAATTAAAAAAGGAAATAAAGGTAAAGTAAAGGTAAACTTGTCCCTATGCTTAATTAATTAAGCACTATACCTTGAAGGCGTATGGGGGAATGAATGTATAGATCCACAAAAAAGAGATAAGTTTATAAACAAGCAAAAGTAACGTAAAGCAATCCCTGTAACAGGCTGTGAAGGCCCATAGGGTTGTGAGACGTTGAGGCTGCCATATTTTCTAGACAATCGGCTCATAGATGGCGGTAAGGTTGTCAGCCTTACGCTCCGGCCGCCCTTTACTCCCCAGAAAAATTATTTAATTAATTCCTGGTACTCATTTCTGTTAGAGGCTGAGTCGACCCCAGGGCCATACTGCGGCTGGAAGGATTAGGTAAATTGAAAACAAATCCAATGACCTCATCGGGACTTGAACCCACGACCTTCCGGCTTGTAGCATAGTACCTCAACCAACTACGTTACTGCGTTATAAACAAGTAGGTCAATAATTTTGTTACTATAAACAGATCCATGACACTAGACAGCTCTGTTGCCGTACTCATCTCACGACTGCCAAAAGTACAGGCCTAGACCGTGGAAGCTTATGGTCTCCTGGGTTTAAAGCCGCGTATTTAGGAGGAATATATCACCTTCATCTTTAGGGTCGACTGCTTGACTTCTGATTCTTGCTGTGTCCTTGCTTGGTTTATTCTTCGATCCTGAAAATGAAGGCGATATGTTTCTTCGAAACGTGAGGCTTTCTCCGAAAAACGCGGCTCTACAAACCGGAAGACCATGGGCTCCTCTACAAAATCACCGCTTTCAGAACATCATACAACATCGCTTTACACCATTCATAGCCTATTGTTGGGGAGGAATGAGCCCATTTTCTCGTAAATGACGACCCAGGAACAATGGAAAACATTTATCTTGTCTGAAAAGTCCAGTTAACGTTCATTCAGAAGAGAGTTTTGAAGTCTTGACAAATTAATTTGCGAAAGGAAGCTGTAAGTCCTTCACCAAGGAAAACCCTGATTTCGGGAGGCCGTTCGTCAGCTGTCCACCTCTTGCTGGGCGTAGGCATTCCCACCTCTTACGCAGCTGCTTCAATACGCGACATCGATTTCTGCTCCTGCTACTACCAGGCTTATGAAGAGGGCAACTTTCTTTCCTCCCACAGTCTACCCTGGTTTGTGACCTTCAGTACCAACATCCAACAAAACCAAATCATACGAAGTCATATAAAGGTGTCCCCTGTATTTCATTAATTAAGAACTAGGCCATGAAGACATATGGGGAGTGGAGGAATAGCTTCATCATTTTTGACCTCGGCAGTAGATGGAGGCAAGTGGTCAGGTTCACGTCCCTGACGCTTTAACCCCGGGTACCCATTGGAGGCTGGGTGGGTTTCAGAGTCGGTCTAGGCGCTGTGGAGAAGAGAAAAATCTTGCTTCTATCAGGAATCGATTAAACTTATCTGCCCATCGCTCCGCATATGTCTTAATGGCGTTGTGCTTAACTACAATTTAACCTTTAACTTACTCCAGCCCTCCGACATAAACCCACACGCAGAACATGGCTTGATGAGCAGTCAGATGTTGAACTGCATTTAAAAGTGCGGCCACGTGCAATACGTTAGAAAACTCCAACACATGATCTGCAGGTCTCTTTCCATTCTACCCTATTTTATGAGAGTTTTTACGACGACTTCGAACAGCTGCAGTATTCCTTCTTTCTTACTAAACCCTTTCACAACAAGTAGCGCCTAGGACTTGAGAGATCTAACGGTTTAGACCACCAAAGAAATGCGAGTACCCCACGTCCAAACTACTTTACGATTGCAGATAACCGTCAATCAGTCAATTTCAGTACCCAGTCCCTTTTAGAATTCATGACACTATTGAGTCTGAAGTTAGACAACTACAATTATAATTCTCAAGGGGCACCTTTCCTGTCCTTTGTCTCATGTCTTAGCGTTTGAAGAGGACTGTCGTCTGGGATGTGACGCCGTGAAGTCTGATAAAAGTAGAGACACTGCGTTCCTCCGAAACGTCGACAAGCTTGTACGATGCTACAACTCCATTTCATCCCTCAACACTTCAGCCGTGAAACCGGAAGGAAAGTGAAAGACCTGAACATAAATATAGAAATAATATTAAAATGGATGTTAAGAAGCAGAGTGTGGTGAGGATGTAGACTGGATTCAGCTGGCGGTGAACTTTTATCAACACGGCAATGAACTATCGGAGTCCCACTTCATGACCACCTAAGTGACTATCTGAACAAAGACCCTGCATCACAGAGGCAGGTCTTGTCACACTCTAAACCGTGTATCTTGCTGATGCAGAGTCAGTGAATAGTTAAACAGACAACTATTGAAGTTGAACACAGTCACAGTTCTTCCAGTCCCGAAAGAGAATATATCAGTACAAATCTGCTTGAGGCACTATGCTACAAGCCTGAAGGTCGCGGGTTCGAATTCCGATGTGGTCACTGGATTTTTCAATTTATCTAATTCTTCCAGCCGCACTATGGCCGTGAGGTCGACTCAGCCTCTAACAGAAATGAGTACCAGGAATATTCCAGAGGGTAAAAGGCGGCCGGCGTGTAAGGCTGACAACCTCACCGCCATCTGTGAGCCAATTAGAAAATGTGGGACCTTCGACGTCTCACAACGCTATGGGCCTCCACGGCCTGTTACAGGGATATCTTTACATTATTACCTTCAAACAGGCCACAAGATTTCTGCTTTAACCTTTAAGGTCAGCGGTAACTACATGAACACTCAACATTGATTCCAGAGTGTAAAACTGTTTATGATGCTCACGTGATTCTCACATAAGCAGTGATTATTTTCACCCCCTAATTTTAATTGAATGATCTTTGTAATAAAGCCCGAGTGTATATTCAGCGAGGTAGGAACTGAATTTTAAAATATTATTTAGGTGAACTTCAGATATAAGTAATCTTGGTTTTCATCTGTCTGCAAAGAAATTCTGCGGTGGTTCCCAGTCTCCTGCAACACCGCATGCTCCTCCTGCGTCCCTCCCCATTTCACTCTATTGAGAAATTAATCCCCTTCCACTAGAAGCCATAAAATTACCTTCCAAAATTATGCAATTCACAATTAATCACAGAATCAAAATTCAGCGACACTTGTCTCAAGCCAGTACTTCATACCCTCTGTCTTACAACGGTTCATAGAACTTTTTTATTGCTAGTGGGGTGGGACTAAGTCCCTCGTACTGCGGCCACTTCTGGCCTATTGTACCAGCCCCAGATGATAGGTGAGGGTGATTGTGGAACAACTGGTGGAATGAAGATTGGCAGGGGAAGCCGAAGTACTCGGAGAAAACCTGCCCAGTGCCACTTTGTTCACCAAAAATCTCAGATGACCTGAGCTAGGCTCGAACCCTGGCCGCCTCGGTGGAAAGCCAGCGACTAACCGCCTGAGCTATGGCGTGGCCTTCATAGAACATAGTGCCAACGCGAAGAAATAGATTTCTTCGCGCCTGCTTCCTAGGGAGCGCCGCTTATTTTCAGGATAACATAAAACCACGAGACTAACAGGCCTGTCAAGTAAAAGAAAATTAAGTGCTTAATTAGTTAAGTACTGTGCCATGAAGACATAGGGGACTGGAGGTATAGATCCACCATTCTTGACCTCGGTACTAGATGGAGGTGAATGGCCAGTTTCAAATCCCTGCCAATTTACGTCCGGTACCCACTGGATAAAAGGCTGTATGGGTCTCTGAGACGGTCTGGACCCTGAGGAAAAGAGAAAAATCTTGCACTGACGGGAACCGAACCCCGACTCCCATGGGCCTGTTATGACATCTTTATTATCTCTCTTCTCTCTTTTTGGGCTTCAAAAGTTGAAATTTCTGAAAGAAACAAAGGACTAGGTAGAGGGGTCGTGGCACAGACCTATACGCCTACTGCCTAGACACTAAGAAACACTGGGGTGTAAAAACGTAAACATTAGAATAGACAGAACCATATTTTTGTTTTTGGTTCTGCATGGGTGTGAAAACTGGTCTCTGATAGTAAGTAAAAGTAAAGGTATCCCTGTAACAGGCCGTGGAGGCCCAGAGGGTTGTGAGATGTTGAGGTTCCCACATTTTATATACAATCGGCTCAGAGATGGCGGCAAGGTTGTCAGCCCTACGCGCCGGGCCGCCCTTTACCCCAAAAAATATTCCTGGTACTCATTTCTCTTAGAGGCTGTATCGCCCTAGGGCTATAGTGCGGCTGGAAGGATTAGGCCAATTGAAAACAAATCAATGAATTCATCGGGACTTGAATCCGCGATCTTCCGGCTTGTAGCATAGTGCCTCAACGAACTACGCTACCGCGTGTCCCGGTCTCTGACAGTAAGGGCGGAAAATAGATTGATAGTGTTGAGGGTGCTGAGGAGAATATTTGGACAGAACATGGATGTGTTGATAGGAGGTTGCAGAAAACTGCATAATGAGGAGCTTCACAGCTTGTACTCTTCGCCAAGTAAAATTAGAATAATCAAGCCAACGAGGATGAGATAGGCAGCGCATGTAGCACGAATGAAGGCGAAGTGGAACGCATGTAGAATATTGGTGGGAAGGCCAGGAGGAAAGAGACCACTAGGAAGACCAAGACGTAGGTATTGGGGATGACTAGAGGCAGGGCATGGATTGGTGAATGATTTATTGACCACTTACACACACCACTCGGAACTACACGTAATTACAGCGCTATGGCCGATCTCCACACTTTACGAATCACCACAGCACCTGCTAAGCCTTTTCCAGCGTGATGTGTCTTCACCAGCCGTTCCCTGGCAACGGCTTCTAACCGTTAAGTTTCTTAAGCTTCACGTGCTCAGAACTCTTGTCAACTGTAGGATGGGGTGCTATGAATTGGATTGATCTGAGAATAGGGACCAGTGGATTGCTCTTGTGAGCACGACAATGAATCTTCGGGTTCCATAAAATGTTGCATAATTCTTGAGTAGCTGCATAACTGGCGGCTTCTTAAGAAGGGTCCAACTCCATGGAGTTAGTTGGGTACCAGTTTCTCCGTGTTACAGTGCACTGCCTGCCGAGTGTTCACCTGGCGGTGAAGGTGTATTATCATTGGGAGGTGAACAAGAGGTGTCTTCAGGTGAGCAACCAATGCAGGGCCGCTTACCAGCCCCTCCCTTACCTGTGAATGGCAGATTCATATATTGCTCCTCCCTGTTACAGAAGAGTTTCTATATATCGTGTAGCTTTCTGTCCAGTTCCTACCACTTCGCAATTCGTGTCTTCCTGTTATCATAGTGTCTGAATAAGATGACGAAGGAGGCTCAACGGGGAGGGGGAGAAAGAATCATAAAAAAGTAAAAAAAAAGTAAAGCTATCCTTATACCAGGCCGTGAAGGCCGATATGGTTGTGAGACGTTGAGGTTCCCACATTATCTAGACAATCGGCTCAAAGATGGCGGTAAGGTTGTCAGCCTTACGCTCCGGCCGCGCTTTACTCCCCAAGAAAATTATTTAATCAATTCGTGGTACTCATATCTGTTAGAGGCTAAGTAAACCCCAGGGCAGGGACCTAAATAAGAAATATTTTTTTTTTGTACTCGATAGTTTTCATTCGACTCGTGCCTGTTATTCTCACCAGACTCCATGGAGCAGAGCTCATCTTGAGAAGCCTACAGCCCCCAAGCCTGTCAACATACGGCCACCATTTTATGAACTCAGAAAGAAGATTCACTGGCCTATGGTAGCACCAATGGGAGAGAAGAGGAATGCATATAGGATATTGGTGGGAAAGCCAGAAGGAAAGAGACCACTGGGAAGACCAAGGCGTAGGTGTGTGGACAATATTAATATGGATCTTAGAGAGATAGGATGGGATGGAATGAATTGGATAGATCTGGTTCAGGATAGGAACCAGTGGAGGGCTCTTGTGAACACGGTAATGAACCTTCGGGTTCCATAAAATACTGGGAAATTCTTGAGTAGCTGCAGATTTGGCTTCTCAAGAAGAGCTCAGCTCCATAAGTAAGTAAGGTCCCTGAGCAAGATAAATTCTGTCCACACCCTTCCATCTACGACTAGGACTTTCAAGTGGTCTATTTGCTTCAGGTCCTCCTACCAAAACACTGTGGGTATTTCTCTTTTCTCCCACGCTCCCACCCACCTCACCCTGGAGAAGGATTAAAGCGATGTGAAATCAGCTATTGTAGTGGGGTGTTGGGTGCGACTCAAATCATCGATACAAATCTTTTAGTTAATTTTTTTTTTCACTGACTCTACAGCCCCCTTGGACCCTGGCCTCAGATTTCTCAGTTTCATGATCATTTCACAGATGGTAGAACTCCTTGGACAGATTATCAGCTCTTCGCAAGACCTCTATCTAAATAACAAAATAAACACATACACATACCAAACATCTATGCCTTGTATGGCATTCGAACCCACGATCCCGGCTTCCGAGCGAGCGAAGACAGTTCATGCCTTAAACCGCTCGGCTACCGTGACCAGCTTTCCTTAATTACATGAGTAAATTTTAATTTCTTAATTTGAGTGTTCATTGTTCAGTCGGTATAGCGATGGGCTGCGGCCTGGCCAGTCAGGGTTCGAGACTCGGCAGGGGTAAATTATTTTTCTTCTACAGAGCTTCCATACGGGTTCTGGGGCTCACCCCGCTTTCTATACAATGAGTACCGGGGCCTCTTTCCCTGGGGGTAAAGCTACCGGCGCATAAAGCTGACCACTCACCTCCACCTAGTGCCGAGGTCAAGAAAGTTGGAGCTATACTCACACTCCCCAATACGTCTTCAAAGCGTGGCGCTTAATTAATTAAGCAAAGAGGCAACATTGCCTTTTAACCTGTTTTCCCTTTAAGGTTTTAGCTTCTGGACTATATTTTTTTCCCTTGGCACTACAGCCCCAGTGGGCCTAGGCCTACCTCCATGAACTTCTCCGTTCACTTCGGTTTTTCTAGATGTTAGACATACGGTAGGACTCCTTGGGCGGGTGATCAGCTCGTCGCAATCTGGACTATATAGCTAGTCTGATACCGGCAAGGAGGTCAACAGCAGCCCGGAAGAAGAGGGAATACTTCCGCTAGGCCTCTTGAGACGAAGCGATCTCAACAAGACTCTAGCTCGCCGTTAGACCTGCATGCCTGTCCCACAATCATCACCTCCGTAAGCAGTATACAATTCAAAAAGTTGTGACCCTCACAGGAGGGGGGCTTGTGTTACTGGAGACAATGCCGAAATAATGACTGGGCTCAGGTCATCGAGACCCACAAAAACTATTAGGCCTGCACAGAAGAGAGGCAGCTTTTCATTCATTCATACAAAAAGGAACTTCATTTCAGTGGAAAACGTCAGATTCTTCTTTTGTTACGTTGCTTGTTTATGGCTTATTTAATAACGCTATCAGTAGCTCAGACTATAGGCATATAGCGTGCAATGGTAGAATAATTGGTGAATGGCAAATTTGTCCCTGTGCTCAACTAATTAAGCACTAAGCCATGAAGTCGTATGGGGGAGTGGATGAATAGATCCACGTTTTCTTGATCTCGGCTCTAGTAAAGAGGTGAGTGGCCAGCTTCACGCCCCGGCCGCTTTACCCCCAGGTAAAGAGCCCACGTTATCCATTGGATAAGAGGCTGTGTGGACCCCAGAATCGGTCTGGACGACACGGAGAAAAGAAAATTCTTGCCACCACCGGGACACGAACTCCGACCCCTTGGTCGTCCAGCCCGTGAGCGGTAGTTGGGAAAATGTGGAAAGTATCGGTCATGGCGTAATTTGTGGCACCCTCTCGACATCTGGCTGGAGGAACATGGGAAAGCGGCTAGGAGTACCATTTGAATAAATATTATGTTTTTGGACATTCAAAACAAATCGTTTCGGAGACCGAATTCTGTCTCCGTCTTCAGGTAAAGCCTACTCAGTTGGGTCCAATCGATAGAGCCAGTCTCTCAGTCTCAGGAGGCAGAATCCAGTCTCCGAAACGTTTTGTTTTAAAAAATAAACAGAACGGTTTCTACGTAGATAAAGAGAGGACAATGGATAATGTCCATAAACATAATATTTGTACTGATGTACCACAGTCACACACTTTTAGATATTATTCCGTCAGGATATTCTTTCTCCTGATCAGATTTTGAAAACGTGACCTCTTGAACTCGAAGAAGGATATTAATACCTCCAGAGGGACAGTCGATCATTTGTCTTATCATATCATACGTCTATACAATGGGGGCACGCGGTAGCGTAGTTGGTTGAGGGGCTATGCTACAGCCGGAAGGTCGCGGGTTCAACTCCCGATGAGGTCATTGGATTTCTTCAATTGACCTAATCTTTCCAGCCGCACTATGGCCCTGGGGTCGACTCAGCCTCTAACAGAAATGAGTACCAGGAATTAATTAAATAATTTTCCTGGGGAGTAAAACACGGCCGGCGCGCAAGGCTGACAACCTTACCGCCATCTGTGAGCCGATTGTCTAGATAATGTGGGACCCTCATCGTCTCACAACCCTATGGGCCTTCACGGCCTCTTAGTTTTACTTTTTTTTTACGTCTATACAAGTTGCATACCACGGTTTTAGGGCAACCATATTTAGTAGTTATCCAGTAATAGCGACAATAGTCTTCAGACTGAGGGAGGCGGATACTGAGTGTTGCTAAGGACGAGACACAGAACGTCTGGAAATAGCAGAAACTCGGTACGACCATAGAAACTGGCGAATGGGAGGATCTGGTTCAAGACACACGGACGGACATCTTTTTTCTGCCGTTAAGCCTAGTAGTACTTTTCAGTATACCCATCCTCAACACGCAAGGTCTGGCCGCGCCAAGTACGGTACTACCCGACCTCAAGTTTAGGAATTATAGAACAGGCATAAATGTTCGTGGGTTTTCGACAGCGAAAAATATGAGTTACCGTGGAAACAAAAGAAAAAGGTAGTCCTAGGTCTAATATTCTCTATAAAACACTAGCAATGAGGTCAAAACGCAAGATAAGCGTAAAGTTATCTCTGTGCTTAACTACTTAAGCACTATGCCACAAAGGCGCATGGCGAAGACAAAGTAAACTCCATCATTCTTGATCTTAGCACTAAATGAAGGTGAGCGGTCAGTTTCACGCTTCGGCCGCTTTACTCCCGAAGGACTCGCTCCCGATACACATTTGATAGTAGGCTGAATGGGCCTCAGAGCCGGTCTGGTCTCTATAGAGATGAGGAAAATTTTGCAGTGCCGAGAATCGAGCTCCGGCCGTCTAGCTCGTAGCCCGTCGCTATCCCTAATGAGTTACCTCGACTATTTTGTCCCTTAATAAGCCTATTATATAGACCCAAGTTCAGATTTTCTTATTCTTCCTCTTCTTCAGATCATGTTACAGGCAAATCAGGCGCCTTCCGACTTCACAAAGGGCGCACGCATTTCAACTGCCCGCCTTCTCGGTGTTCTTTTAGTTTATGCTGTAAAATCCGGATTGTTTCAGGGATGGAAAGATCAAAACTCATTAACAAATGCCAACGGAAGAGAGGTCAATACTCTTAAAGGACGAAGAAGCATACGAAACGCCTTATTTATCTATGAGCGGGGATCGAATGCGGGACTGTTCTGGATGCCTCCCTACTTTCGTTTTACGGCACAGAAACAGAAGACAGTCTGCCCCGCCCATTTCCTTCCTCGGTCGAAACATCTAGTGCATCAGTGGCGTAAGTTACCAGTCTCTTGCAGGCAGATGATCTTCAAACCGTACCGCAGTGCGCAAAAGTTCTTTGAGCCTTAGAATTCTGAACTCGCTTTGGAGTGTGCATTTCATAAAGCTCTACAACTAGTTTCTCTGGTCAGTATGGTTACTCTCATTACCATGACTCCTATTGGTCCCCATGGCTGCAATATAGGCTACTAGTTACCATGACAGCCACGATTCAGTGGTTATTCCCACCTCATAAGTTCGATCATCTGAAAATTTCTGTTAGCGAAATTGAAAATTATTAATTTGGGTTGGCTTCCAAAGTTAGTGTTAAAATTCGTAAAAAGAAAAAATCGGGAGTGCCGTTTTCGAATTTAAACAAGTGGGTGTCCGTAGACAGGGACTCACAAGTATGGCCGTCTCTATATTTGTAAACATGAAAAGATTTAGAAGATATTTAATACAACAAATGTTTTAAAATACGTAAAATTCGTATGTACATTTCGTCTTCCATAAGACCTAAAGCTGAGATGTAGTGGTTACTTCATATTCAAGAGGGTCACATTTCGAATTTTGGACAGAAGACTGCCTGTTTTCCTCAGCCTCTTCAGATATGGACTGTTTCGTCAAAACTCGAGTCATAATTACCATGTCATTTATCATTAAAATTAAAATTCGCTTAGTGGGGGGTGGAGTCCAACTGGGTCCACTCGGCACGGCGGCCATTGATTGACCTATTGTACCTGCTCCGGGTGATTATGATGGAGAATTTGGTGGAATGAAGATTGCCAGGGGAAACCGAAGTACTGGGAGAAAACACGCCCCAGCGCCACTTTGTCCACCACAAATCCCACTTGACCAGACCAGGGGATCGAACCCGGGCCGCCGCGGTAGGAAGCCAGCGACTAACCGCTTGAGCAATGGCGCGGCCTTCACTTATCCTTAGTCACTTCATGGGATTTTCAACGTGTTAATTTTATATCATAAGTTGTTTATCATTGCACTTCGAATGACAGTCATCTAGGTTAAATCTATTCCATTTGGGCCGCCTCAGTTCTCCTAACGGAATTAATAAGCCCGCATACTTTGTCTGTAGCGCACTGTTGCATTCATTCCACCAAATCCCACGGATACAGCAGGCCCTCAGCAATGAAGCTGGGAAGTCTCATTAAGTCTCCGTAATGAGCTGCCCCCTGACCCCTCCGCGGTATAATTCTTGCTGCATTGACAAGGGAAACTGTGATGGATGAGGCAACCAAAAATTTCGCGGACTTCCTTTGACAGGGCCTCATAAGGACATCTCGCCGGCACTGGGAGGAGAGGTAGGAACCGAAAGGTGTACCCAGTGGCGGATCTACAGGACTATCAGCTCCAGAACATATCAAGTAGGAATCATAATCGTATTTAAGGGGGATTTAGAGCAGCGCGCGAACATTTCGGTTTCACTGAAATATCTAGCATGACAAGAAACATAACACGGAAATCTATGCGCAACTGTCACACTTCTAGAACATTAGATCTGTTATATTTAATTATCTCGAAAACAGCAAAATTTACGGAAAAAGTATAGGGGTGACACAGAAAGTGTGTTTTATTTTTCTCCACAAATTTTGTACGAAACATTTTTCGCTCCGATAAATATTTAAGAAATATGAGATTCCGCAGAAATGCATGCGCGTTTTCAAGTAAAATGTAACAAACAAACAAACAAACAAATAAAAAACTCCGTGGCTTTAAGTTCGCAAGCGAACTATACCGACCGAGCGACCGCCTCTTGTCGGAGAAGTTAGTGTCAATAGAGGGTGTCGCGTGGTCAGCGCAACGAATCCCCACGGCCATTAATTTCGGTTTTCTAGACCGGAGCCTCTATTTCCTTGAAATAGCTCCTCAATTATCCTCACGAGGCTGAGTGGACCCCGTTCCAGACCAACTACTTCTCAGAAAATCTGGTAGAGCAGGGAATCGAACCCGGACCTCTGGATTTGTAGCCAGGAACTCTGACCACTAAACCACAGAGGCGGTCCAGGTAAAATGTAAACTATTTTTATTTTACCGTAACTAAATTGGTAAGAAAGCGGAAGTAAGCGATCGTGGTCTAATTTGAGTCCTATTCCGGTATTTTCTGAAGCGACTGAGTAAGATAACAAGAGATCGCTGTCATTATAGCGGGTCTCCGAACACCGATTTGACTTCAGGACCCCACGAATGTGAGACAAGTGTCCTGCCCACTCGAACACGACGAGAATTCTAGACTTCATTACCGTGTGCACAGGAGCCCACCGCCGGTCCTGTTTTGAGTCACGTCAATCCAATCGACACTCTCTCAATCTAAGATCCATTTTAACATTATCCTCACATCTATGCATAGATCTTCGAAGTGGTATCTCCTCTTCAGGCTTTCTATCTCATATCTGCCATTTATGATACGTATATATGTATATACCTCGCCCATCTCAGCCTCCTTGATTTCATAATCCCACTAATACAGAATTTCCATAATGCCCTTAAAATACAATTTTTTTTTAATTCTAGTAGGATGGGACTAAGTCCCTTGTACTGTGGCCACTTCTGGCCTGTGGAGCAATTGGTGGAATGAAGATTGGCAGGGGAAACCGAAATACTCGGAGAAAATCTGCCCCAGCGCCACTCTGTCCACCACAAATCCCACTTTACCAGACCCAGGATCGAACCCGGACCGCCGCGGTGGGAAGCCAGCGACTAACCGCTTGAGGTATGGCGCGGCCTTACAAGACTAACCGAAATAGTAGTAATCGAACATCTACAAAATATTTATTTATTCTTTTACAGAGCAATAACGATAATGAATCACTTCGAATTAGAGAAGGGTTTGAAATAAAACCTTCACAAACGAGGCAGAAAGTTATCAACGTTTCGGAGGCACTTGCTGTCTCCATCTCCGGGGAACAAAACGATTAGTCTAACCATCAAATGAATTATATGGCGTGACATCTCAGATGACGGTAATCCTAAGATTCTACTGAATCTGAATTGAGCTTGTTTGAGGTATGGCCAAATTGTGGGTCTTTGTGAGCACTGTAACGAGTCAGCAGTCCGCAAAACATATCTTCCACATCTTTACCAGATATATAACTATCAGCGGTTCAAGAAATAATATGTATCAAGGAATAAGCTGTTCCATAGCATGCAATCCTGTTAATATTTTAAAGCATGAGGTTCATCTAAATAATATGAAAGGAGGAGTTCTGTTACACAGTAAACAACACTGCTTCTCCATTACAAAAATAAATCGATTAACGCCGTTTAAGGAAATTGGCAAAATTCAGATTTGTTTTATGTTTAAAAGGGCGGTACATATAGCAACCACTTACTTACTTACTCATGGAGCTGAGCCCTTCTTGAGGAGAAGCTAAATCTGTAGCTACTCAAGTATTTCCCAGCATTTTATGGAACTCGAAAGTTCATTACCGTGTTCACAAGAGCCATCCACTGGTCCCTATCCCGAGCCAGATCAATCCAGTCCAAACCATCCTATTCTATCTCTCTAAGATCCATTTTAATATGGTCCGCCCACCTACGCCTTAGTCTTCCCAATGGTCTCTTTCCTTCTGGCTCTCCCACCAATATCATATATGCATTCCTCTTCTCCCTATTCGTGCTACATTCCCTGCCAACCTAATCCTCCTTGACTTGATCATAGTAACCACCAGGCTCTATAATTTAAAAATGAGATTTTTTTAAAAAAGCTCCACCTAAGTAAAATATTTGACATGAGTCTAGGCACAACTGTCGAATGAACCAACAAAATGGCAGCCCTCATGGGGCTCCTGTCTTCTTTTAATGGCCGAGTTTTTCATAACATAAAACTAAAGAAGGTTCTAGAGCGCTGGTTTACTCCATCATTTCGACACCAATGACGTCTGTTAACATTTTTACGATTTCATGTTTATTCAATGTCAGTGTTTCAAAGTCGGACCCACCACGAGGCTCCCTTCAAAATTGCGTCTACAGTCTGCACGTTCTTAGAATTGCAGTAAAATTTCCACCAGTATTATTGTTAAGTTGGTAAACCTGCCTATATTTTATATGTCGTCATTAGGCCTAGATGAAAAAAACAGACCACGATCATCAACGTGCAATGTCTCCGACAACAGACAAACAGTTAGGGTCGTCCCTTTTATCCCGAGTGGGGGTGGGGGGTGGAATTGTGTACTTTTGACACCAATATGAATAGACCTAAATAGTCCTGAAGCACCTAACGAAAAGAATTGAAGTCTAAAAGCACAAAGCATGAAATAATAGTTCAGTCTGTTTTCATATTTCTGTTCTCACAGGGCTGACTATGAATAGTAAGGTCTTCTGGGTGTAGTTCGGAGACAGCCCGACGTTTAGGAAGGACAGACAGCTTATATCTTAAGGGTCGAAGAGTGGCTCAGCTGCTTGTCTGCTTCTGATGATTTATCATCTGGCTTACTCTCCTACCCTGAACACAGAAGCAGTATGTCCCTCCGAAACGTCACGCTCTCTCTACACTACATGGCGTTACAACTCAGAAGATCGTACTCTTAATAATACCGTTTATTTAAACTAAATAAAACAGATGAAAGCTGAGCCTAGCGGAATATAACGTGCTATTCATAGTTTTTTTCAAAACACCAAATTGATTTCCGTGGATGAGTGTTAGATTCCTACTTTGTACTCGCGAGATCCCGGTTTCAGGTCTCAGTCTAGCATATCGGCTATCCTGACTGAGACTTTTCGAGTGTTTCCTTAGTCCCTCCTGGAAAACACTGGATTACAATATAAAATTCATTCACGAGCACTTTCTTCGATATGCATTCCAATTCATTATTCACTAATCACTCTACGACTTGACGCCATTCAGTCTGAGCTATTGACGGCGTCGTTAAATAAATCATCAGTAAATAAAATCCAAAATACATTTCCTCTCAAGCTAAATAAATTTCAATGCTGTGTTCCAGAGACACTTTTCTAAATCAAATAAAGCCCCCTTTCATTCAGTCAATTAAATATGTGCGGTCCAGGTTTACGTGTTCTATTCCAACTGATACATGAGGTGCCATCTTGTAAAGAAGAGAAGATTTAGGGCCGCAGCGGGAGCAGAGGCGAAATAAGCGGCAGCCTGAAGAGGCATAACCCGTTTTATTTATTAAACAAAAATATTTCCTACTGTTTTTTACTGTCGTGACCATAACTTGGCAGTAATCTAAACATATCCAGCAATGTAACTAAAACTGCTTTAAGAATTACGACACGAATGACTATTTCCGTCACAGCGTCTAGTAATTTCGTATTAATAGGCCTAAATGTGGCCAGGTTTCGGAAAGTCGATCTGTTTTTACTGAGGTAAACAGAAGAATTTGAGATTCCGCTGCCCTTCACAACAGATAATGTACTAAGCATTCGATGATTTTTTTTCCCCTTGGCGCTACAGCCCCAGTGGGCCTAGGCCTACCTCCATGAACTTCTCCGTTCACTTCGGTTTTTCTAGAACTTAGACATATGGTAGGACTCCTTGGGCGGGTGATCAGCTCGTCGCAAGGCCTCTACCTGTACACAAACAGAAAAACGCGCACAAACATCCATGCCCTGAGTGGGATTCGAACCCACGATCTCGGCTTTCGAGCGAGCGAAGACAGTGCATGCCTTAGACAGCTCGGCTACCGTGACCGGCAGTGTATAAGAATAATATATAAGAATTCAGTTCGTACCTCACAGGAAACAGATCCGAACCCACGATCCCGGCTTCCGAGCGAGCGAAGACAGTGCATGCCTTAGACCGCTCGGCTACCGTGACCGGCATTCGATGATTACCAGAGAGAAATATATGTACCATATTTATAAGAAACAGTGTGGGAGGATGTGGACTGATTTCTTTGTGCTCAGAATAGGAACCAGCGAAGGACTCTTACGAACAGATTAATGAATGTTCGAGTTCCATAAAAGGCATAGGATTTGTTCGCTCTTTGAAAAAAAAAATCCTCCAGTGAGTTATTTTTTTAATTCGCTTAGTGGGGGGGTGGAGTCCAACTGGGTCCACTCGGCACGGCAGCAACTGATTGTCCTGTTGTACCTGCTCCGGGTGATTATGATGATGGAGAATTTGGTGGAATGAAGATTGGTAGGGGAAACCGAAGTACTCGGAGAAAACCAGCCCCAGCGCCACTTTGTCCACCATAAATCCCACTTGAGCAGACCTGGGATCGAAACCGGGCCGCAGCGGTGGGAAGCCAGCGACTAACCGCTTGAGCTATGGCGCGGCCTTCCTCCAGTGAGATAGTTCTCTCGAATATAAGCCTGCGACATTATAGACGAACCTTTCCAGCTGGCTAGTATATGCCATACTGAAGGAAGAATGAAACACAGGCAACAGTCTTTATAGCAACCATATTCTGAAGAAAAAGAGGCCCGGTTTTAAGACTCGCTGTTGGTATTTGTGAATAAGTGAAATTTTACCCTATAGAAAGGGTTATTCTGCCTGGTTCCGCGAATCTCAGGTTGAATACTAATGTGATAAAGGAAACTGTAAGAATGTGTAAACACACTGAGGAAGTTCGAATTTAAATAAAGTTCGAAAGACAACCCCGTATTGTACCCTGTGTTTAAGTAAAAAGAGCGTGGAACACAGATGTACACTTAAATATAAAACAGAGACTTCGCTTACTAAACGCTTGTTTATTGTTTCAAATGTGGACGTCACTACTGCACTTAAAAAGCAATCCGAGGTGTGCCTTGAACTCGTATTTTTGTCGGACTTCTTTTGTGCCCATCTGTAAACTGTTTGGCTTATGTTGGGAGTAGATTCCAACTTCTGCAGGCTGTACCACATTAGCCTGAAGTTAATCCACATGATAAATTAAAAATTCAGTTCCTCTGTGGTCTAATGGTCAGAGTTTCTGGCTACAGATCCAGAGGTCCGGGTTCGATTACCGGCGCTACCAGATTTTCTGAGAAGTGGTGGGTCTCGAAAGGGGTCCACTCAGCTTCGTGAGGATAACTGAGGAGCTATTTCAAGGAAATAGCGGCTCCGGTCTAGAAAACCGAAATTAACGGCCGTGGGGATTCGTTGCGCTGACCACGCGACACTTTCTATCCACTAAAGTTGGCGCTAACGTCTCCGACAAGAGGCGGTCGCTCGGTCGCTATAGTTCGACTGCGGACTAAAATCACTAAGTTTTTTTTTTTTGTTTCCTTTTTGTTCATACCTCATAGATAACACCTTTTACGGATTGCCTTATAATCCGTAGCTTGTGACGGTTATATTTTAATGACGTCAAGACGTAAAACAAGATTGTAAAAGCACACAGTCCACACTTAAGGGGCGCTTTCGGTAGAAAGAATTATAAATGACATGCTCCAATCCATGTTCAAATATTTATGGGGATAAATTAAAATATTTCAGGTACCAGTATTTATTCAGATAGGTTCGAGGAAGTATTTACGAGGTGCTAGCATGTAAAATTAATTTTAATTAAAATATAATTAAACTCATATACGTAAGCGCAGATATAGTGAGCCGGGATAACTCAGGCGGTATAGCAACAGGAATACAGGTTGGACGGCCGAGGAACTTGGGTTCGATTACTGGTGGGAGACAGAGACTTGCGTCTAGACCGGTTCTGGGGACCACCCAGTCTCCTACACAATGGGAACCGTGGGTGTTTATTCGGGGTTAGAGCGGCCGCATAGTGAAGCTGGCCACTCAGCTTCATCTAGTGAGGAGGTTAAGAATCGTGGAGCTATGTCTTCAGGGAATGCCTTTACTTGTAGATCTATAAATTCAGTTGAGAGGACCCTTCGTTTAATTATTGTCGAGAATAATTCGGTAATTTGCAAGTGTGTTCGAAGATCCACTGCCGATTGTTGTTATGTGTGTGGTTAGGGGAGCGTCAGCATCAATGATTATATGCATGCTGATTGTCGGAATATAGGCCTAGTTATGAATTTTTCGCATAGCGTAACAGTTCTTGTTTAATTACCTCGAGAACTGGAACAGTTATGGAAAAATATAACGGGTATAAAATATGGCAAGTGTTTCTGTAACTTTGGTCGAAAAATTTTTCGCTCCTGCAAATATTTCAGGAATTTTACTCAAGAGATGAGAGCAGATTTTCAGGTCCGATTTTAACGAAAATCGGAATATACAGTTGACTGTTAGGTCCGGAGATAGGGACTAGCTCTATTGACTGGTCCCAACTGAGTAGGCTTTACCTGTAGACGGAGACAGAATCCAATCTCCGAAACGTTTTGAAAAAAAAAAAAAGAGGATGATGTTTTTGAATAAAGACAGGACGATGGATAATCTCCAGAAACATAATATTTGTTAGTAAAACGCCTTGAGATTATATCATGTGCGTGTATGCACGCATGCACGCACGCACATAAAATAAAATAAACCAAGTTTACAGAATAGAGGTTCCAGAACTGCCAACATTCACCATTGACATTTCTAGAAACTTTTATGGCTAACAGGTCTGCCACTAAGACGTTTGAGCCATCTGTTGAGTGAAACTTAAACAAATAAAGTTTGAGACCATGATTATCGTAGGACATGTAACACATAACCTGTCCAAAACTTCTATACAAGAATAAAGTATGTTACGCATACATGCATGTTTGTTAATTGTATAAATGCGAAATTAAATATGATCATATATTCGACAGAGCTAATAATGAATAACGAAAAACATCAGAAGCGTTAATTCAGATACAACATCAAAAAGTGCTCTAAGAAGTACAACTATATTACATACCTTACAGGAGCGCTCACTTGTAAAGAAAACTGGTTCCAAGAGCAACTTTTCACAAATTACCGCACAATATTGCTTCCATACGCACGAAATCAAACTCCCGCGTTTTCACAATGGACTATCCAGAACTGCCAACAGTATTGTCCGGGATTATCTTAGTACTCCGTGATTACCATCTCCCACGTCTATGGCGTATGTGGGTATATGCAACTAATTTCCAGTCGTGTCGCTCAGATGGCAGTAGCTGTCGAAAAGAGAGCGTGGTCATCTGTTGAGTATGGCCAGAAAAGGCATTGAAATTGCTGCATGAACCAGTTTTCTTTTACCCTTCTTCGTATAACTTGGATTACCGACATATTGTACTGAAAATAGTTATGGTATTCCAGGCAACAAGCATTGTCTGACCCATGTTTTATCTACCTAATTTCCAACATATTTGATTTAAAAAACCAAGAGTGGCTCCCAAGAAGGGGTTTAAATTTTGTTTTGTTCATCAATTCCATGACAACCTTGGGACCCACTCTTTCTCCTCTTCACTGGGTAATACAGATGATAAATGTAATAGGTAGGCCCAGTGGCATGGAACTGATATGTATGATGGTGTACCATGTGGATGGAAGGGTAAAATAACTACTTTCTTTAAATTTATGGGCACTATTTCATTCCCAATTATGAACACTTTTTAAATTATCCTACAGTGTTTTAAACTAATTCACAATACTTATACAGAAGGATCATGTAAATGATGCAAATCATTCTTATATATTCCAGATAAAGCCTTTTGGGCAAAACCCAGTCACCATCTTGCAATACTCCTGGATGACCAGCTAACTGAAGCAGCACACATTTTAGAGAAATCGGAGGGGAGGCACATTTTGGTAAGAAGAGACAGATATACATGTGACGTTCCTTCATTAACACAAGCCTCAAATCAGGACAAAATTATTTTTCACTTTCTTGAAATGAATGTACTCGCTCACAGCTGAACATGAACTGTATCTAAAAACATTTAAAAATTCAGTTCCTATCTCAAAAAACATGGACTTTCTCTACTGCAAATAAAAGATGGTTAATGCTGTTTATGGAGATAATCTCCACCTATTCTGAGAATCACAGAAGACACATAAATACACTATGGGCAAAACACAGATTATTTTGCTGTTAAAATATGTTGTACATGCAGTAACCACTGTGCTTTGAATGTTACACTGTATGAAGTACAGAAATAAAAGCATATAAAATTAATTGTATTTGTCTTTATTAAATCAAAGGACACATTTTCATGTTCTATCCACATATATTCAAACTGTATATAATAAACTGGAAATGAACATTGTCTTAGATATTCAAAGGTTTCATGAGAAAATAGCCCATGAGGGTCAACAGAAGCTGCATCATGCCATATCAGAATAAACTGTACAGCTGTCTGAATTAACCAAGCTGTTATTTGAATAGGAAAACAATTCACTCCCATCTGCTTCAAAATATTGAGGGCCCAAATATATCATGCAACATCTGAACAGATGTAAAGTAAAAAAAAAAAGTAATTGTATCCCTGTAACAGGCTGTGGAGGCCCATAGGGTTGTGAGATGTTGAGGTTCTCACATTTTCTAGGCAATCGGCTCTTAGTTGGCAACAAGGTTGTCAGCCCTACGCACCGGCCACCCTTTACCCCCAAGAATGTTCCAAGAATATTCCTGGTACTCGTTTCTGTTAGAGGCTGAGTCGACCCCAGGGCCATAGTGCAGCTGAAAGGATTAGGTCAATTGAAAAAAATCCTATGACCTCATCGGGATTTGAACCCGCAACCTTCCGGCTTGTAGCATAGTGCCTCAACCAACTATGCTACCGCGTGCTGCTTCTGAACAGATGTGCATTTAGTAAAGACAAAAGGGAACCAGTAAATTTCTCTACAAAACTTTAGTTAGAGTTTAGTTAGTTAGAGGTTTCTTCCATCACTAAATGGTGCACGTGGCTATATTTTGCAGCTTCTTGGACATATGTCCATGATATTCATTTATTTACTGCAAAATACTGGCAACTACTACTGTAATAATAAAACTGGCAGGCTTGGCTGAGTTAAGCCAGCTGCAGAAATGATGGGAGAGTAACTGTTAAAATGGGCTGAGCCATAGCTCAAGCAGTTAGTTGCTGGCTTCCCACCACAGAGGCCCGGGTATGATCCCGGGTCTGGTCAAGTGGGATTTGTGGTGGACAAAGTGGCGCTGGGGCAGGTTTTCTCTGAGTACTTCAGTTTCCCCTGCCAATCTTCATTCCACCAGTTCCTCCACAATCACCCTCACCTATCATCTGGGGCTGCTACAATAGGCCAGAAATGGCCGCAATATAAGGGACTTAGTCCCACCCCTCTAGCATTAAAATGCACATAGTCTTCTCTCTTATACACTGCTACCAACTGTCAAGTTATATTCTTACAGCTCAGTTATGAGTCTGATGAACTAAGCTCGTTTCCAGGGGGGGAAAGGATTTTTATTTCTTCTTGTATTTAATGGGAAATGGAAACTCTTTCTTTGAGATTAATGCAACTGGAGAATAAAGATGACCAGTGGCCTGTACTCATAGTTGACATGAAGAACACACTGACTTGTATATGCTTTCATGGTAGTACAGTGGAAACTTTACCACTTCCCATAAAGAACAACACACAACTGACTGTGTGTTGAATATAAGTGACGATTGAGATCACAAGAATGGGGTGAGATATTCCTTGGTACTTGGATAAAAATGGCTTCAACCCACTACAGGTCTTGTACTAATTTTGGATTGAACCTGGGCCTGTGCAATGAGAAACCAGTGACTAACAACCTGAGCTATGACATGGCCATAGTGAACTTAAATAAATAACTGATATCTCTCAACTTCTGTCTCTATGGCCACTTGCTTTCTTTTTCACAATTTATTATTTAACAGATTACTGTTAAGCTCAATACTGGTTGATCTTGGGACATTCGTCAAATCAGGGAATTACTTTAACTTGCTGTGGCTCAGTGTCACACTAGTCGAAACAGAAACTCGGAGCCAGGCTAAGAAGATACCATGTCACCGCACCTGCTGCAGAAGGTGCTTATGTGCTTACACTTTCTGTGGGTCATCTAACAACCAGTTCTCTCCATCTTATCTCTATCATCCAAAAGCTGCTGCTTCTCATCAGGTTTCAGCCATGTTCTTCCTTCCTTGCGCGTGACAAAAAAAAAACGTGGTTTTAGTCCGCAAACGAACTATACCAACCAAGCAACCGCCGCTTGTTGGTGAAGTTAGTGCTGACTTTAGCAGACAGAGGCTGTCGCATGGTCAGCACAACAGATCCCCACGGCCATTAATTCCGGTTTTCTAGACCAGAGCCACTATTTCTCTGAAACAGCTCCTCAATTATCCTCATGAGGCTGAGTTGACCCCATTCCAGACCCATTACTTCTCAGAAAAAATTTTGTAGAGCTGGGAATCGAACCCGGACCTCCAGATCTTTAGCCAGGAACTTAACCACTACACCATAGAGGCAGTCTCCTTCTGTGTGACATATTCAATATTTTGCTTTTCCCATTTTCATTTCAGTCTTCATTTTGGTTTTCATTTTTATTTCATATTCAAAACCTTCTTTGGGATTCTGTTTTTGTTCATTTTTAAAATGTGTAAATATCATTGTATTCCATTACCTAATTATTTATCTTCCAGGTTATGTTTAAATCCTAACCTTTCACTTCCTCTCTCCCGTTTCTGGTTTTCCTTTCAGACTCTTGTGTGAAATGCAAAATTAGGGAATCAGAAATTACACAGCATGGAGGATTTTGGTTTCCTGTTCATTTTCTTTTATTCCATCTTCAGTCATTCTTAGAATGCATTCATACAACTGTATCATTATTTAATTATTTATCTTCCAAAGTATTTATGTTTAAATTCTAACTTTCTCACTGTTATTTCTCTTGTTTTTAGTTTTTACTTCAGAGGCAGAGTGAAACACAAAATTATGGAACCATAAATTATAAAGCATGAAGGATTATGCAATTAAATTATATTCAATTCAATAACAAAACATCATGAAATTAACATGTCTGAATCTATGTCCTATGTATACATTTTTAGTTGGCTGTATGAAACTGATCATATATTCAGCTTAATTATTAGTCAATATACTAATAATCATCTCTTTCAAATTTATGTAATTATTACTGATATCTTATATGTGCACTAGTGGGAAGGCACAGAGACACATCCTTCATTATCAATGGTAAAAGTTACTGGTTAACGGTTCTTTAGAGATGAGTAGTATTGTTTAAAGCTTTAGAAAACTATGGTCTAGTACATATCAATGGCAGATCATGGGATAGTCCAAAACCATTAACTGTAACCAATGATGATTTTGGACTCTGGACAAATTTTGAGACTTCAGAGCTGGAATGTAAGGTCATTAAGGCTATAAAATGGAACAGTGGTGCATCATTTGGGTAGCTGATGACATTTTCTTTGATCATTCAGAAGAACCTGCACCATGCTACTCCATGAACTATACTGCAGTCACAGAGAGAAGTCCCAAGGATGGTGGGGAGGATGACACTGTGGCTTTCCCCTTTCTGCCTAATTTCTCTGATCTATGCCAGTCATCACAAAGCACATATCATGTCTGAAAGTTATCACATGGTTATCATTACCAATATTTGTGTGAATGGCTGATGGCTCAAGGGGAATATAGGGACAATCACTGGAGAGGAAAGAGTAAAAGCTTCAGGGAGGTGTCGATGGGTCTATCTATCCCTTCTTTCTGTGGCCTCAGTACAGGATCAATGACCTTAATTTACAGAGACTGTGAGGAACCTGACAACTGAGATTATTACTATTGATTACTGGGAGCCATCATAAATTTATAGCTACCTGTAATTTAAATGGGGACTGAACATTTGTTCATTTAACTTACGTGATCATACAGTTTGAGAATAAAGTGTATGTTGAACTACTGCTATTACTTTTAATATTATTATCCTAATCTTTCCAGTTACTTAAATATAAATCCCATACAACATACAAATTCCAATTTAAAGACAATTCAATATATCTATTCCTTCAGATCTTACTGTTCTATTGACAGTTTTCTGACACGGATTTAATATCACAGTACCATATACCATTCAGTTTGATAGATACAAATATTTTGGAAGAACCTGCTGCTTCTAACTCCAGGTTAAAAGATGAAGGTATTAGGTTAATCCAAAACACTGGTACCTATCTACAAAACTGTATAGCATCTGACCCAAGAATACCATAAACTTAATATTCACTGCCACATATTGGATGACGAATGTTTCTTCAAATTACATTCCATTTTAAGAACTTATTCAAGTAAATATTTATTTTTTTTTTGTGGCTGAGAACAACCTAATACTGCAGTTAGTGAACTTATTCTGACTGCACATTCAGGTCTATAGTGAGTACACATTCTGCAGACAAAGGGTTCTAGCACTGACAAATATATTGTGATAACAGTAACACTAAAAATAAAAGGAACAAAGAGAAAGTGAAATTTCCAAGTACCATTAGGCACAGTCCAATTCAAGAGACTTTCATCCATTGCTGGCAACACATAATGTAAGAGTGAAGAAGTAAGGGGAATAAATACTTCAATATCATAACTTGGTATTCAACCTTACAATTGCCGTGTCAAAAATCTTGCCCTTTATAAAAACTGCTACATGACAGCATGTGACATCTGAAGGCATTTTATCTGAACTATATAGTCAAGAATCATCTGGAGGAACAGTTCTTTTTAAATTTGAAGTTCTTCAAGACATTATATTATTTATCCATAACAAATAGAAGCTCTGACAACTTAAGACTGTGGCTTGGTATTGCAGGAATTGAAATTGGCACTTCTAGGGATAAATTTCAAAAGAAAATGTTTATGATCATAATAAAGTAATAATTCAATATGTTACTTCAATCAGCAAACCAATGGATGATGGATTTTCATCCAGCTCTGGCAATTATTGACAAATGCTTCTGAATTCTTCTGTCACACATGTCCATCTACTTGCACAGGAAGTCAAATTTTATTAGCCTCTTATACCAACTAATATTTTCATCCAATCCACGAATTTAACCAAGCATGTGCCCTTAATTTTAACTTCCATCAAAAATGTTAGGCCTGCAGGCAAAAATGTACAGCCCTGAGAAATAAATGAAAACAGAAATTTGAAACTACAGATAAACCATACTTTGCAGTCTGTTTATTGGAGGTGGGGAGAAAGGGACCATCATTTGCAATCATTGACAGACTTTCTGATTGATGATCACATCACAGCATTACCACAAACTGTCATCATAATGGTGCTGCGATCTCACTCTGTTGCTATACTCCTCAGCACATACTTGACGGTGTAAGCAAAAGCTGCAAATCCTATGATGACACAGATATTTGTAATGGCACTGTGGAGCGGACTTTGGTCATTGTTGCCAAACTGATTCCGTAAGAGTGCTTGCATGTCATTTGATGTTACAGACTGGGGGTTGCTTCGAGCAGCTCGTTCTGCTTCTGCCCTTCTTTCAAGTTCAGTCTTGATGTCCTGAAAGATTTAATATAAAGACCATATATCAAACCTACCTACCTACCTACTTATTTACATAAATAAACAACAGAATGTACCGTTCTTTTGTAAAATAACATTACTGTATTACTATATAAAACTTACAGTAACCATGTCTGGGAACAGCTCACAAAACACCTTATCTCGGAGGTTAAAGTCCAAGCTCTGACCAGCCAGCTGCCTCTTCTCATACTCAGATGACTCAATACTTCCCAGTGTCGGACTTTTCTCAATCTGACAACACAAAATAGTAACATTAGAAATTGACAAACATTTCTTATTGAGTCAACATCCTGCCTGTCTGTCACTGACATATTTCAGTTACTGTTATGGTTAATGCCTTTAATTATGATCTAGCCAACCTATTTGGTCATTTGTGAGGCGTGGAAAGTAATGAAAAGCATGGAAAACAATTAAAATGGTTTGCATATGGCCACCGCCAAAAACATCAACACTGCAATCATCACCATCATTATTGCTTCAGCTCTAACAGTGCATGGGCATGTTTGTGCTGTGATGGCAGTGCAGTACTCAGGAGTTGTATGTTTAATGCTCAGAATGGCTGCAGATAAAGACATCTGCTTGCTAACAGCTGTGGGCCTTGTGCATCCTGTTTCCATCTGAGGTGTGTGCAATTTAGTGAGAAGGATGCAGAGGTCTCCACGTACATGTGCACTGCTGTTTACAGACTTTATACTCCCAAAGGAATGATGATATGGACTGAAATCCTGCTTATCTCTGACATCAGATTTACTGAAAACCCTGTCTCTCTAGACAGGGCATTACTTTTGCTTCCAGTTTACAAGGCCCTGAGCATCCAACTTGAGAAAATCCATCTCAATGGGGTCTGCACAACCGACCTTGTAAAATTTTTACTGGACAATTTTCTAATGACCACATCGCAATCTACATGACTCTCTGATGATGATGATGATGATGATGATGATGAACCCACATATTTCAGACACTCTGAATTCTATACATTCCAAAGTACTGACTTCATAACTGCTGGGCGTACAGTAGTGCACTGGCCATTTATGGCTGATCACCACATAGAGACAATTCAAAACTGGCCAAACAGTAAATCAGAGCTCAGTTCCTACTGGAGGTGGGGGTTGGTGATTGTTCTCTCCACCACCAGGTCCAGACTGGCTCTGGGGGTCCACCTAGACTCCTGCCTCATATGTAATGGAAGCAGCCCCTCCCACCAGTCCAGTAACTTACACCAAGAACATGTCCAAAAATACTGTCTGCTTGAAACAGTTACTCACCATAAAGCTGAGGAGGCCAGTAAGAATAGTGGACACACTCCATGCAGGGTTCCAAGTGTCAGGATGAAAGTCACTTATGGACAGACACAGGCGAGTATTGGTCTTGAACCTGTAAATGAGGAGATACCATCACATGACATGCATTAATGACACAAGAGAACAAAACACCCTTAGAAAATGAAACTAGCATGGATGAGCAAGGTGAATGCACATAAAATTGGCACAGGAAACTAAAGCGAAACACAAACACCAAAAGAACCTGAAATGTTTCATACAGTGAACTAAAGTTCCTTGGTAAATTCTGCACTGAAGCATCCTGATGCATTATCATTCAAATGGTATTATGTTTCCATTTTGCTGTATGTAACCATTTTACGACAATTTAAGGCTGTGTGATTTTATTCAGTCACTCACACTATCACTAGACACTCTGTTGGAGCAACATATTTTGATCACTACACATGCAACTCTGCATGAACATACTTGATTATGGCTGCACGATGATAAATGTACAGTGATGGTGCAAATGACTGGATAAAATTAGTGAACCTTGGAACATCACAACGGTGTTGTGTACATGAGAGCAAAAACACAAGAGCATTTCTTTCATAAAATTACAGAAATAGTTACAGATTCTTTCCCACCCTGGCACACTTCTGACACACCTCTACCTGCAAGTAAGACAGCACACACTGTTATAATGTGAAAAACATATGAATATAAATATTACTCAGTTGGTACAGCAATGGGCTACATGCCACATTTAGAGAGAAGAGATTTCTCTCTTTTTTACAGCATTTAGAACAGTTCTGCACCTGACCCAAACTCCTATCCAATGGGTACTGGGAGCTCTATTTACCTGGGTTTAAAGCAACCAGGGTGGAAGCTCATCACTCACCTCCATCTACTGCTGAGGTCAAGAACAGTAGAGCCATACACCACTATCCCCACACAAGGCCTTTGGCCTCCATAAATTAATCTAACTTAAGAGTAAAATTGGGGCCGCACCATAGCTCAAGCGGTTAGTCGCTGGCTTCCCACCGCGGCAGCCTGGGTTCGATCCCGGGTCTGGTCAAGTGGGATTTGTGGTGGACAAAGTGGCACTGCGGCAGGTTTTCTCAGAGTACTTCAGTTTCCCTGCCAATCTTCATTCCACCAATTGCTCCACAATCACCCTCACCTATCATCTGAGCTGGTACAATAGGCCAGAAANAAAAGTGTTCAGGATTTTTCAACCCTACGTCGTATCTCACTATGCAAGTCACCGCTATCCTCTTCTGTTGGAGCACTCTTTCACTATCGTGTGTGTATTGTGCTTTGTGTTGTGTCTTGCTCCTGTGACTGGGTGTGTTATACTGTTATACTGGCACTTTTGTGCCGAAACATGTAGTGCGAGAGAGAGGAGTGAGATAGATGAGTGTATGCACTGGAAGACGGTTGAAATAAATCATGGACTTAAATCAGTGCAACAGGACGCTAAAATATAACATTAAAACTATATGAACCAAATCTAACACAATGATTGTAAATGACTTGGTAACTATAGACTTTGGACTGACACAACCATCCCTGAGCATTAATCTTGGTTTAGATTATCCTGATCAAGGGTGACACAGTTCTGTTCAGTACTGCCACACATTGGAGGAGTACCTTAATCAAAGTCACAACAGTTTCCTTCTGCATCCTTTCCTATTCATCATTCATAATCATTCCAGTACTTCAGTGCTCTATAACACACACAGTTTAAAAAGCATTTAAATAAGTCAACAATTACCAGCATTCTGCAATGTGAATGCAGAAACTGAAGTGCATGGTATATTCAGAGAGTGACATATCTGTAACCTGTTCCAGAAGCTAAACATGACATACCTTCATTTATCATCCTATCAGAGAGGGGTGTATTATTCAGGCGTCAAGCTATTTAACTCTCTGATAGACTCGAAAGGATTCTGACGATGGTGTACACTGTACTTATTTTGGACTTCACCCATCGTCTGGTATGTAAATGACAAAAGACCACGACGTTTTGGAGACTGGATCTGTCTCCGTCTTCAGGTGGGTAGGTCCAGTGATTGAGACTAGCTCTTTCTAGCGGGCCCAACTGAGTAGGTTTATCCTTCCCTATCCACCTGAAAACGGACACAGATCCAGTCTCCGAAACGTCGTGATCTTTTGTCTTTTACATACCGGACGATGGGTGAAGTCCATAATAAGCCAAAAGAAGTACATATTTAACTCTCTGCTGTCAAATATCACAGTTTTAAAAAATGACAAAAAGCAATTTAGCTTCGTTTTACAAAATTATTTGCAAAGTAACATATTTTACTCTACTGATGAATTTGTCAAGCATGCAAGGGGCTGAAAAGTTAAGAGTTAATAAATGGTCTGTGTGTGTGAATTATATATTGTTGAGACTTGCTTGTTGTAAGTGTGGTAGTATGTATTATATCCATTTTTGTTATGAATTTTAATATTTTATAATGTAACTGTTTTACTGATTCGGCTTGCCAGTGTGCGTGGAATGGCAAGGCGTGAATTTGACAGTGGTTTTTCCACAACCCATGTGTGTTGTCCTAACAACTTGAGCTATTTGTGAGAGGCCTAATTATACATTTTATTGGATAAAGGACGAATGATGCATAGTCATCATGAATTTGTAATGTGTGACATGTTTTATATCCAGCCCTATGGGGAGATGATTGGATCCATGAAGTGAAAATAAATGTAAATGTACAAAGAATTCATAACAGTGTTCTCTGCAGAATTGCTCAGAAAATTTAATAAACTCTGTCCAACAGTCTTAGCCCTTGTGTGAGGTCAGATTCAACGACATTAGGCCTTTACCTCCACATAAAGCATTTTATTTTACTCTGTAAACAGCACCTAAAGAGTCCAAGTACCAACCTTCCATTTGGCGTGATCATGTATATGCTAGGAGGTTTGAAGGGAAATTCTCGTGGAAACACGAGTTTCCCATGATACAGCCCTCCTTCATAAGGTGTGCTTTCTGGACCTGTGACAACATAATGCCTGAAACAATGAAAACACCAATGTTCCAATTGTTTCAAATCTTCACTGACCAGTCTCACATTGCACCACAAAATAACGTCATACATACCACTCTAGGATATTTGATGGTAGTGGTTCTGCTACAACATAAGGAACTGGATCCTTTTTCAGCCGCAAATAGTCTTGTTTTAGGCGTGCTGTCGCACTGTTTGTCTTACGCGTGCTCATTGTCGGTTCGTTATTTTTTCATTACTGGAAGAGGATTGTAAAAGTTGAAAAATTAAAAGCATCAAAAACATACAAAACATTATGCAAACAATTTTAAAAGTGGCCAACATTCTTCCTACACAAATATGACTTAATCAACCCAAACAGGATGTAGTTGGTCTCCGTATAAATTGTCACGTTCTTGTGACACTATGGTCGATGACGGATTGTCATACGTGAGGTTACTATGCACACATTCTGTGAAAATCTACCGAACAAAAGTTCCACAACTACCTATTGCCTTACCAATTAATAACGATGTAGTGACAACTTAATAATTTCAGTCAACATTCCTAACTCCTACGGAGAAAAGTTCCATCACAGAAAATACAAATTTAACACAACAGTTTCATCCACAAATTCCATGTCTACTCCCAATTCAAGGTTACGTGATTTTACAAGAATAGCTCACGCGATTCACAGAAATACTACAAACAATGGTCTCCTAAGAAATATACGATTAACATTCCAGAAGAAATACGCAATCCTTCCAGCCTTTAACTATTACAACCAACAATGTATTAATTACAGAAATATATGTTCCATATTCCGGAAAACACTTATGCCACCTATCGTCAGTTTTTACTACAAGACCTACAAGATCGTACAAGACTGACCTACAAATTTAAAAAAATAAAATGTAGTCGTAGTAACACACAATTTATTGCAGAATATTTTACAAATTAGTAAAATTCCACCAACTTATATTTGGCTGAAACTGGTTTAAAAATACACTCTATTTATGTACTAATACGTCATCTCCGTAAACAGCTGCGCAAACAGCTGAAAGCTTCGTAGGGGTGTTACCAGCGGTTATCAGTCATTACCAGGTTATCTACAGATCTACAGTAATTGGTGAGGGACGGAATATTGGTATGTAGGAGATAATTTAGTTTAGTTTAGTTAGGGGGTAGCATTTGGAGTGATGGGTCTGTAGTTTATCGATCGAGTGTAAGAAGAAATCAAAGTGAAGCTCTTTGTTGGAGGATTTGCTCCCCTTTGGGCGCATTCGGTGCAAGAGTACGAAATGTCACTGCGTGCAGTCATCCATCGACTGTTGCAGAATGGTCGTATACTTCTGCGAACATATAAGCTTCAGAAAAATCCGAAATACGTGGTGGACGGAGTCAAATTCAACATTCTCCCGAACGGAGCAGAAGTAGAATCCAGTACATCGGCAGTGCAGTCTGTATTTCGAAATGTTGGCTTTCAAGTACATGCCCATGCCCGACGACTGTTTGTTGACAACGTCCTTAGAAGAGTCACCAATTCTCTGGCTGCCGATTTACGTAAGAGAGCAACTAAAAGATTATTATTCGGCGATTCTGCACCATTTTTTGCTTTGGTTGGGGTGAGTTTGGCATCTGGGACAGGAATATTAACCAAGGATGACGAGCTAGAAGGCATATGCTGGGAGATCAGAGTGAGTAAAAAGAGTCGCATGTTATTGGAATTACTTATATACATACACACACACACACACATCGAGAAGAGTTTATACATACAGTCTAACATTCTTCATTCCATCAAATTCTCCACAAATAAGAATATCTAACTAATTCTAAATTGTAATCAACCATAAACAATTGTAACTATTGTAATTTTAATGAATTAACTTGACTTGTCCTATATCATGTACAATGATCTACAGTGACGAAATCAATCAATCAGTCAGTCAATCATTAGAATTTATTATTCAGAATTCCAGTGTGAGTGAAACAGGATGATATGGTGTTGACACTGAAATTACCAAATTGCAAGCAGTCACAGATGTAGACTCCATCAGATCTTATTCTTGCACTGGGAGTGTCGGTTCAGTTTGAAAAATTCAGTTTTATTTGGAATTGAAGACTTTTCTTATAGTTCAAGTAGAGTTCGTTTTTGCCTGAAGATGGAGACAGAACAAGGCCCCAAAACATATTAGGGTAGACATAATATCTTACTCCAGAAAATGAACAATTTGTAGAGAATGTGTTAGATTTGAGGTTCCCACAGTGGTGTCTTTCTATGGAACGTCCTTATAACATGCCTCCCTAAACATGTAAACTAACTTTATCATGCTGACAGGAGCCCACTTGTGGCGCCTGTCCTGGGCCAGAAGAATGCAGTTCACACACCATTTCCTTAAGACCCTAATGGGTCTGTGTCCATTTCTCAAGTGATCTCTTCCCTTGAGGTTTTGTGACCAAAATTTTGTATGCACTTCTCATATTCTCATCCTCCCAGTTTTGTTCTCATTGATTTGATCATGCTAGTAGCATTAATTTATGGGTGTGAAACTTGGTCTCACATTTAGGGAAGAACATGGATGAGGGTCTTTGAGAAAATGTTGCTAAGGAGAATATTTTGACCTAAGAGCGAAGATGTAACATGAGGCTGGAGAAAACTGCATGATGAGCTTCATAATTTGTACTCTGCACCAGATGTTATTACAATGATCAAATCACAAAGGATAAGATGAGCAGGGCTTGTAGCCCACTTGGGAAGGAAGAGATGACCAGGAAGACCTAGGATAGTTGGGAGGATGATATTAAAATGGATCTTAAAGGAATATTGTGGGAGGATGTCAAATGGATTCATTTGCTTAAGGACAGGGGCAGTGACAGGCTCTTATGAATATGGTAATGAACCTTCAGATTCCATGAAATACTGTGAATTTCTTGAATGGCTAAACAACTATTAGCTTCTGAAGAGTGACTCATCTCCATTGAATTAGTTATTAAGTAAAAGTAAAGTTTCTCCTATGCTTAACTAATCAAGCACAACACCATGAAGGCATATGGGGGCGTGGATGTATAGATCCACATTTACTTGACCTCGGCACTAGCTGGAGGTGAGTGGTCATCTTTATGGCCCTACCACTCCCTCTCCCCCTGGGAAAGAGCTACCAGTACCTGTTGGATAGGAGGCAAGGTAGGCCCCAGGGCCAGTCTGGATGATGTGGAGTAGAGAAAATTCTTGACCTTACTGGGTCTCAAACTCTGATCCCTCTGTCATCGAGCCTGTAGCCAGCTGCTATACCAACTGCACTATCCCGGCTCTCTCAGTTATTAAGTGCAAAGTACAAATTATGAGGCTTTTCATTATATATTCCCTCCTTCCTCCTCTTCTTGTCCTTCAGAGGCCCAGAAATGCTCCTCAGGATCTTGTTCACACAGCGATGGTTATGAAGAGTTCTATCTTTTGGGAAGCAATGCCATATAGTCCATTAAAAGGCTTCACTTGCTGCCTGCTTCATGCTGATTTATTGTTTGACTTAGTCTTCAATCCTGAAGATTGAGGCAGTGTTTTCCTCTGGAACCTCATTTGAATTTCACCGGCCTACTCAACATTATATCTCAGAAGATGAAGCTCTTCATATTCAGTTAGTGCTCCTTTGGATGGGAGATTAAGTTTTATACCCATATATCCTAACTATAGAGCAGACTCCTTGAGAAGCTGATAGTCACGGAATTAGTCAGGATATTTCATGTCTTTTATGAAACCCAAAGTTGTATTAGCATATGTACAATAACTTGCTGCTGGTCCCTATCCTGAGCCCCACACAGCACAAGTAAAATTATAGCCCTCTTGTGAATGAATGTGTAATGTTTGAGTGTATAAATTTCTGCAACATTTGAATTGAAACCTCATGTCTGTGCTCTGTGCAGCTCATATAATTTAAATCTTTAATGTTATTTGGCAATATTAATTGATAAATATCTTATCAGCAATTTGATGACGTACAGTTATTGAAAGTTAGGTAAATAATAGGATGCGGTTGGGTGGACAATGAGTCAGCGAGAATCTGATGATAAGGTTCACATTCAGAGAACTGTACTTTGCACTGTTTGTGTTGCAGGTAATTCCATCCTCATTAGTACATGTGGGTAGAGTCACAGCAATGTAAAGTGTGAAAAGTAAACAACTAACTTCAATATAAAATGATTTCAGACCTGCTCATAAGTATATATAACACTGCTTGACCAGTTGAATAATGAGTTTATTATAATGCTTTAAACCTTGACAGTCATATAAATATTATATAAAAACTCAGTTCCGTACTCACGGGAAGCAAATTCTGTCTGTATTACAAAGACCAGCCAGTTAATGCTGTTTAGGGAAATAATGTTTACTGTGACAATTATATGGAACATACTCGTATAAATACATTCTGTTAGTGGAGTGCACAGTGCAATGTTAAAGCAGGCACTGTATATAGTTACCGCTGGTTTTAAAGATGGATGTCACACATAGGGCTGTTACTAAACTCCTTTAACCATTAGGCATTAATTGGAGGATAATATCAAAATGGATCTTAGAGAAATTGGATGGGCTGGATTCATCTTGCTCAGGATATGAACTAGAGGTGGGCACTTGTGAATGTGGTAATGAACCTTAGAGTTCCATGAAATGTTGGGAAATTCCTTTAGCGGCTGAGCGATTGGTGGCTTCTCAATAAGAACTCAGCTTCGTTAAGTGAGTCAGTGAGTTAGGTACTTGGTCGGCTGGTTAGTTGGTTATACATGATTTATGATATATGCAGTATCCCTGTAGTGCAGCTAGCTTAACACCAATAGATTTGTGTATCCAGTAAATGAGTGTCAGTGTCAATGAGAGATACAAAGTTGTAAAGAACACATTTTGAAAATATATGTACTGCAGATTATTATTAAATTGAAGTGTTGCTGTAATGGCTCTGTTGTGCTTGCAGGAGGCAGTTTCTCGGATGCAATGGAACATTTCAAAGACTGACTGCAGCGAAAGTGAGATAAAAGGTGATGAGGAACCTGTGGGACTCAGAAGCTTAGTTCTGGGACCTCTGATTGCAAAAGGTTGTAGTGCTGCCGTATATGCGGCTCGCAAGAAGCAAGGTACTGGTCGCAGACAACAGTGTCAACTACCTTTTCAATTAATGTTAACGGTTCATCTGGAATTCCTGACATTCATTTGTAAGAATTGTGGATTTCGTTGTACTGTACTGAAGCCATGAAACGAAACCCCATAAAATTGACCCCTTCCACTTTTAGCTTGAGCTGTTATGCTTTCCCTTCAAGCATATTTCCCCGTATTCCCCAACAGTATTCTAGCTGCTCTGTTCATGGTGATGTTGGTAGTGATAAGCTGATGATAACTAGCAGTAAGCACTATGGGCTGACTGATATGGGGCACAGGGACTGGTGTTCTTTTCACAGTCAGTGTCAGTACTTAAATTGAATTGAACATGTATCCTGGAAGAGATAAACGTATATCAAATTTTAGTGGGGAAACTTCTTGGAACATGACACTACTTATAGATTCCTGTCTTACTTGGATAATTTTATTCACATCATCTTGATTTCTTCCTCAGAGTCTGAGAAAACTGAGGCACTTCAAAATTCAGAAATGAGCGTTACAGTCGACACAAATGAGCAAGAATTGTCAAATTTCCCATTGGCTGTTAAGATGATGTTCAACTATGATGCAGAATCCAATGCCATGTCCATCCTGCGAGCAATGTACAGGGAAACTGTCCCAGCAAAATGCCACTTTACGAACGAGGAACTGAGCTCCTGGGAGAAGAGGTGATGGAGAGCTTTATTTCTTGACCTAACTTATTTGAGTATTGGTACATTCTTTGAGTACTTGAAATTAATCTGTTCACAGGCTCAGTCTCCTATGCTGTTTGAATGACTTAAATTAAATCTGGTATTTCATGTTCACACTAAATGTTGTGATGCAGATTTAATTTTGGTCTGTACTGGTACAGTATCTGATAAAATGTTAAAGTCTGATAGACATCATCAGGCAGGCATGTAGAAGGATCTGAGGTGACAGACAGCAGATGTCTGTACTTGGTGAGAAACATATATGTTATGCTATAGGGTAGTCATTCTGAAGTGGAGGATATGTGATGCTTCATAATTAGAGAGCACACAAGATATATTTCAGCTGTCATCAGACAGAGTTCGCTTGCGGATTACAGGCCATTGAGTTTGTTTTTGTTTTTTGTTTATTTCAGACAGATAGACAAGGGCTGGAGAAAAACCTTGCCAAATTTTCCTCTTTATGGAATAAATACACTTTTGTTTAAAATGGAAAAATCTATCAGATTGTGTTTATGATGCATGAGAGCACATAGTCTGAGTACAAATTAAATAATCACTGAAATACTGCGTAAGGCTTCTCTCTGAGACCAAAGTGTGCATGAAGTTTCATTTTGAGAACAAGAACTACATCATTTGGAAAATGTTCAGAAATGATGTTATAAGGCATTTTGGTCTCATAAATGCTCAAGATGTAGGTCTGTGTTATTGTCAGGTTTCAGGTTTTTCTCAGTGTTATGATAAGGGCAAAATGTGTAAGGAAGGATTTTCTCTCACTGTGTTGACTGTGTTACAGCCTGGTGGATCGAAAGAAAACATTGCCATCCCATCCGAACATTGTGCAGATGTACTATGTGTTTGCTGACCGTGTTCCCATGTTGCCTGGGTCCCTGTCTCTGTATCCAGATGCACTTCCTGCTCGTATCAACCCAGCAGGCTATGGGAGGAACATGAGTCTCTTCCTGCTTATGAAGAGGTGTGGTATATGGAGAGGAGTGTTCTGTGTAGTATTTGAGGTTCTCACAGCAGTGCCTCTGAAGGGCTGTATCTTCTGATATTAACACCATGTAGTTCATTTTTGCTTGCTGTATGCTTGATACTGGTTTCTTGCTTTGCTTATTCTTCGACCCTGAAGTTGGAAGCAATATCTTCTCTTGAAGAAAGCAGTCTTCTGGGATGTGGCACCATGAAGATATTGTGTTAACCAATGTTTAGGAGGAACATATCGCCTCAAGACATTAGTCTGTTAGCACCTGCTCACGCTGGTTCGTCGCTCGTGAACTTTCTTCTCTTTTCTTCTACCCTGAAGATGGAGGCGATACGTTCCTCCGAAATGTCGGTTAACACAATATCTACACGGCGCCACATCCCAGAAGGCTGCTTTCTCCATAGTCACCGCCGTGAAAACCTCAAATATTACAATATGTTCTCTTGTTGGTTGACTTTCAACAGACTACATGGCATTGCAATCTCAGAAGATAGACCTCCTCAGGGGTGGTGTAAATTAGTGAACAGGGGAGAGTAGGATTGTAGTCAAACAAATGAAAACTAGTAAAGGAAAAGCCCTTCATTGTTATGTTTCTCAGTAAATAGCTTGTTGTTTCACATTTGCATCACAACTCCAGTTCAGCTTTTTGAATTATGATAGCTCTGTGGTATTGTCATGCAAGTGTAACCAAGACAGAGATGAGTTTCTTTAAAGCGGTAATGATACTGTTCACTGCAAAAGGAACTGCAGCTTGTAGATATGGAGAAAGGCTAACTAAATTGGATTTGTCTCATTTTTGTCCGTCACACTAGTAATTACAGAGTGGATAATTTTCAGTCCAGTGTGACATACAAGTTTACAACACTTCAGTCTTTTTCACCTTACATGTTTCGACTCAGAAGAATCATCCTCAGAGGTGCACCACTTCATAGCTTAAGTGCATATGGTTAAAACATCTTATGTGACGGTGTTTCCTGATCGTAGTGGTGCACCTCTGAAGATGATTCTTTTGAATTGAAACATGTAAGGTGAAAAAGACTGAAGTGTTGTAAACTTGTATGTCACACTGGACTGAAAATTATCCACTTGGCTAAATAAACTTAGTTACTTCTGGCATGAAAGCACAATAGATCACTGTGGTCGTGGTGCAAGGGCAAAGAAGCCCACCCCTTATACATTCTTTCATTCAGTACTTCTGGCATGATGCTTCTTACAGGTGAGGAAATATCACAGTGTTTTTGGAAAATATCAGCATGAGCTGTTCGGAGACATTTCAAATAAATAGTTTAAAATGTAGTTAAAGATGTTAGAATCTACTGCTGTAACAGTTTCTGAAATATATGACAGAACTAATACTACACAATCTTGAAAGTAGAAGGTAAAAGTTAAAGCTGTTCTGTGCTAACACCATTAAGATGTATGGGAGAACAGAGGCACAGTTCCATACATTCTAAATCATGGCACTAGATGGAGGTGAGTGGTCAGCTTCATTTCCCAGCCACTTTACTCCCATGAAGGAGACCCCGACATACATGAGGTAGAAGGCCGGGTGGACTTACATCTGGCCAGGGCACTATGGTGAAGGGGAGAAGAAATCTGTTCCTCTGCTAGGAATTGAATCCTGATTCTCTGGTCATCCAGCCTAGTCACTATACTGGCTGATCACCAGATTGGTCTGTCTTAGAATTTGGTTAAAGGGTTAATTCCTAAGTGTGTTGGGTTGCAGGTATGACAGTAATTTGAAGAAGTACATCCAAGAGAAGCAATTGGGCATCCGAGTGAGCACCCTTCTCCTAGCTCAGCTTCTGGAGGGAATTGCACACATTAACATGCATGGGATTGCACATAGGTTAGTATGTTAGTATGTGTCACATATTGTCTTCTGACATTGTTTCTGTTTTAAGTGGCTGGTGAACAGAAAATTACCAGGCTCCTGTTTTTATTATTCCCACAGTCTTTCGGGTTCACTTTCTTACCAGTTCCTTCCTGTCACTTTCTCCTGTACCTTGCTGCACCATCTTATTCTGGGTGATTGCGTAAGTCTCCTTGAAGTTGCAATTCTAGTGCCCTTCCCTGGACCTTTGTTCTATCCATTCATTTTGCATGACCAAATAATTGTTATTTATGTTCAAATACTGTTAATAAATTTTAAATTCCAACTTTTTTCCTAACAATTATATTTATACTGTTTCCTCTTCTTGTTTTTTCTCACAATAATTTCTTAAAAATTTTGTATCCACTGCTGGGATTTTGCCTTTGTTTTTTGTAAGGGCCCATATTTCAAAATGATGAGAAGCCTTACATTTTACATGATCTGTCCAATTTATTGTAAGAATTTACTAAATTGGACATTAGAGCCATGTTTATGAAAACTCATTGGCTACTCTTGAACTTCCAAATGGCATTATACACTTCCAGAGGCACAGAAACCTATCTTCACTAAGTTCTGTGCCATTTGATATAGTTGGCAGAATTTCTCTCTGATACCATTAAAACAAACATTTTGGAATGCTTATACCATGAATGTTAATTAATTTTGTCACATACTAATGTCCTGACCAAAAACCACTTATTGAGATGATGAAACCTTTCATTGCAGGGATCTCAAAAGTGATAACATCCTTTTGGATTTATCAGAGGGAGATGATACTTGCCCTCTCCTGGCAGTGACTGATTTTGGGTGCTGTCTAGCTGACAGGGTGCATGGTTTATCATTACCATACCACTCACCAGATACTGAGAAAGGCGGCAATGCTGCACTCATGGCACCAGAGGTATGTCACCAGAGCTTAAACGTAGTTGATCGAACAACAGCAAGAAATTTTGTAACTCCAGCATGGTACAGTTTTCCTGGAAGTTAGTCACTTAAAATGTCTGTAATCAGAAAATATTGTTTTATGACAAATTGTTCTGGAGGCAGTGAATGTGATGGTGAGTTTGATCTCAAATGCTACCATTTTTCTTTGTTCATTTTACCCACGCGGTAGCATTGTTGGTTGAGGTGCTATATAGTAAGCTGGAAGATCACAGATTCGATTCCCAATGAGGTCATTGGATTTTCAATTGACCTAATCCTTCCAGCTGCACTGTGGCAGTGGGTTTGACTCAGCCTCTGACACAAATGAGTGCAAATGGCCTCCATGGCCTGTTACAAGGATAGCTTTACCTCTTTTTTTCACTCTAGCTAAGTGTATATGTGTAGGATCAGTTTTAATTACAGCATCTTTAATTTTAAATCTGCGTTTAAAAACGATCTGGGTACATTTTACAGAATATAAAGATCACATAAATGCATCAGCTTAAGTAAGTAAGTAAGTGAGAACTAATAACTAGTGGAAAATTTGTAATGAAGTGAACCTGTGCACCTTCTCTGACTTCAGGTAATGTGCTCAGAGCCTGGTCCCTTCACCAGAATTAACTATTCCAAATCAGACGCTTGGGCAGCTGGAGCCATTGCGTATGAACTGTTTGGTATGGAAAACCCATTCTACTCCAGTAGCTCTGATACCAGGCCACCCCTGAACAACGTGTCCTATACAGAAGAAGATTTGCCTCCATTACCAGAAAGAGTGCCAGTCACTGTTGCCAACCTTATTCATAACCTGCTTGTGAGGAACCCATCCAAGGTAAGAAATATAACTCATGTTTCCAGACATAAGATTCTCATTGATCTGGAAGTTTCATTTTTAGGCATACTTTATGGAGTGATAAAGAGTGCTTGGTATGGAGGTTACAGCCATTCATCTGTTTCTGTGCTGTTGTATCGGTGCATCAGAAATGTGCTATAGCTGTTCAGGCAGAGTGGTTGACGTCTCACGGATGATATTGGTTGACAGTACATTAACATCCTATCTTGTTCATTGCACAATATTTCTGTTCCAAACATGCTGGTTTACTGGTAACACAAGTTATAATCAGGAGCTGCTCGGTTCATATCTTGGCTAGAAGACTGACTATCCTGTTTGAGGTTTCTTCTCAGTCACTCCAGGCCATAACCACTTTGTTCCCAGGGACAAGAAATTTTTCTCTTCTCCACAGCATCCAGAATGGCTGTGGGGCCTACCCAGCCTCTTATCCGGTGTGTACCGAGGGCTCTTTCTCCTGGAGTAAAACAGCAGGGCGTAAGCTGACCAGTCACCTCCATGTAGTGCCAAGGTCAAGAATAGTGGATCCATATGTCTTCATGGTGTTGTGTTTTTTACCACTTCTTTGCAAATCCTTTGCAATTCATTACCCTACTATTCTAGGCTATATGGTCTCTGATACTGAACACATCATCCACCCCAAAATATCTTCCCTTAGAAAATTCCTGTCTGCTGCATGTAATCTGGTTGAGTCATTCGCATAATGATGAAGTTTGGCTTTAGTATTGCAGTTTGAAAGCTTACAGTATTTTGTGTTGTAGCGCCTTGGTGCAGAAGCTGCTGCCACAGTATGCCAACTTCTGTTGTGGGCTCCAAGTGCTTGGCTTCACCCAGATGAACCATACATGCCATCTAGCAATGAGGTATCTTCAGATTATCATTGTCATATTAACATTATCATGGTCATATTTGTTACATTATTTTCTGATGCTGCAAGCAAAATTGTATCATCATCATATGTTAGATAGAGGTGAATCCTTGTTCCATTGTGTATTAATTGTTTTTGGCTTTGGTATGCTTCTTGACTCTATTTTTGTATTGCTCTTCTTCCTCATCGTCCTTCTGTTCTCCTTCACCCTCCTCTTCATACATTCAAACCATTTTTATGTGAATCACCTATGAACCAAACCTCTGTACCTGTGTGTTCTTTTCCACTGTCCCCCCATTTTCCTCCCATGTGACGTCTTTCTTGATCTGTTATTCCCATCTTGAACTAGTTTTTGCCTTGTGATTTGTTTTTGTGTTCAAAACTTCGTTTGAGATCCTGTCTTCATTCATTCTTAAAATGTGTCTGTATGATCTTATTCTCTTATCTATTAATTTTATTTTGCTTTATTGATATATATGCCAAATAACACTGGAGATGATTATGCAATAAAATGAAGTATGAAATTCGTAGCACTGGCCATTATGAAATGTTTGCAGATCCTGCAGTGGCTACTTTGTCTAACAACTAAGGTGCTGTGCGAGGGGAGGAAATTGAGCGCAGCTGTTACTTCCAGCAGCTTTAACACTGAAGGGGTAGGAGAGGGTTGTGTTAGTCCCCCCAGAGGGATTGGCACTCGGCGCACCCTGCCAGAATACCAGCTTATTGCTTCATTCCTCATGAGAGTAAAGCTGCGTGAAATTCGGGCAGCCCTCGACTGGATTCATAATATGTAATGCCCTGTTTGCTTACATTTAGATTTGCTTCATAATCTGTATATTCAGTTCTAGTAATTTTGGGGGAAGTGGCAGAACCAAATCTTTAGCATAAGTACACCTAAAAGTTGCTCTCGTGCAACGTGTATTCAAGAATCACTTGTAAATTTCAGACATGAGTTGCAAAATAACCAGTTAAAATTTAATGCTCTACATAATTATTTTGTCATAATTATCTGTATATGACTCAATATTTATTCTACATTTATTACTTATTTAGATGCTTTTTTTAGGTCAGAATTTAATTGAATTTGTTTGACATTTTGTTACTGTAACGTGGAATTATATAGCTGCTCTAAGCATTTTTTGTGTAATGAGACCTCTTAATTCTGAGGTAGAAGAGGAAACTTCTACACAAGGCACAAGAAAACGAAATTGATTCTAGTTCATCACATAACTCTTTGTTCCTGAATCGTTACATTAATGCTATTTAAAAAGTTTGCCATATATGTAGTAATTTCTTTTTTGTTGTGTAATCATCAATATTACAGTAATGTTGGACTACTTCGTCCTTATAAGCAACTGTAGACTAGTTTATATTGTTAAATTTCAGGATACAATGAGTATGCCCTTTGATGTAAGCCAATTTTGTTTTAATTGGGTTTCAGCTAATGGAAACCTTCTGTTAAAACAATTTTGGATGTGTTAATATCATAGAAGCTATGATAACCGTACTGTTAGCTTCATTATATTTTTACTAGGGAAATAAAAGCTGTATATTTTATTATTAATATGATTGTACTATAGCTGTAGCCCCAAATTAGACTTAAATGTGTAACATACTAAGACTTAACTACATAACAGTCAGCACACATTCAAATATATAGTGTATATAGTATATCTGGCAACCCATGCTAATGTTAAGAAATACATATTAAATTCCAAGTTCAATATTTTATGGAGATGGTTTGTTGTTTTAAAATGCTAGTCCTGTAAGTTACTGTCCAATGCAAATAAATAAAAGATGAGAAAGTCTTATGAGTTCTACTTCATTATTTTTAGGCCAGACTTAATGTCCTGGTTATTTAAATCCTGCCTGTCTCGACAACTACCATTACCCTAATGACTGCATTTATGACTTTGAGTTGTACTTTGCCAGTGGTGACAGAATTTTCTGAGCCTGGTAAGAGAATCAGGGAAAATGATAGACATTTCAACTAAAGAGAAACCTGCTGCCCACGAAATTGAATTAACATTGATTGTGCAGGAAATGGGAATTTCTTGTTTCCTGGTACCATGGAGTTTGTGCCCATATTTTAATTTGGGGGTTAACAGTATTATTAAAATTTAAAAAAATATGTATAATGCAAAGCCTGCCAGATGGCTTGAATGTGACATTGCAACAATGCAACCCACGGCTGCTAGAGGTTACACTATAATCCCCCAGTAAAGAGAAGGCAAGGTGAATCATGTGCAGAATGGTTCTGTTGTGACCTTTCTGTTACTCATTTAGAGACATTGATCTTCATTCAGTACACTAATAGTAATGATAGAAGTTGTCCCAAAATTATGCCAGTGCTTTCAGCTTACACTTACTTGTACATGCAGGCATGCTTCAGTAATTGCTTCACTTTCTCTTCATTGTAGGCAGTAGTCAGTCTGATATCTGAAACCCTTATGTAAGGTGTTGTAAGATGTGTAATTGATATTTTTGGAAATACCTGTACTAGTAAATTAAATTTTCATCATTAATGATGTACCTGTGAAGTTCAGAGTATCGCATTTCTGTGGCATATTGGCTTAATGGTCCTTTTGTGTTCTCGTCTGTTGTTCAAAAACATAAAAATTAGAATATACAAAACTATAATTTTGCCTGTGGTTCTGTATGGGTGTGCAACTTGGGCTCTGACATTATGGGAGGAAGATAGACTGAGGGTGTTTGAAAACAGGGTGCTGACAAAAGAGACAAAAAGAGATGCAGTGACAGGAGGTTGGAGAAAACTGCATAATGAGGAGCTTCATAACTTGTAATCTTCTCCAAGTATAATCAGAATGATCAAGTCAAGGAGGATGAGGTGGATAGGGCATGTAGCACGAATGGGGCTACAGATGAGGAATGCGTATAGGATATTGGTGGGGAAGCCAGAAGGAAAGAGACCACTGGGAAGTCCAAGGTGTAGGTGGGCGGACAATATTAGAATGGATCTTAGAGAGATAGGATGGGATGGTACGGATTAGATTGATCTGGCGCAGGATAGGGACCAGTGGAAGGCTTTTGTCAACATGGTAATGAACCTTCAGGTTCCATAAAATGCTGGGAAATTCTTGAGTAGCTGCAGAATTGGCAGCTCCTCCAGAAGGGCTTAGCTCCATGAGTACGTAAGTAAGTAACGACAGTAATATAACAACATTTCTATGAGCCTGGGTGCAACTTAAAAGTTTGGGTCCTGTACACAATTATGCTCTCATACTGTCACATCAGGAATGCTCTCACATCCATTGTCTTTAATTTGAATTTCAGAAACATTTTCTTTCACTTATTTTATTTAACAGAAGCCACAACTACTTGGCAATAAAAGTGTTCTTAATTAATATTATGTATGTAATTACAGCATGGGATAATAAACATATGGACATTGGTATTCAAAAGTGGATATTAAATAGAAATACAAAATAATTTGCAAAGTTACTAACAGTTGAGGTAAAATTTGGGCTGCCTGAAGGCACCATGGAAGCATGACTGAACACACACTTCTCCCTTGTCCCTTGCCAGCAACAGAATGAATTAACTGATAAGTTTCCAAAAAAGACCTTAAAGTATAAACCAAAATATTCTTTGGGCCTGTTAAATTCTACAGCCACAGGTGTTTTCCTTTGCAGACAGAGAACAACTTTGCACTATGCTGTATCAGGAAGAAAACGTACTGTTACTACATTCATAGGATAATTTGATATACTTTATAACTTAGATAAAACTTGTTTCTATTAAATACAGAATGAATAACCAAATGTGAAATGCTTCTGTGGAAGTAAAGCAGGCATTTCTTAATCTTTTGGGGTGTGACAAAATTTAGCCAAGTAGACCGCCAGTAATTGGCACCGGACTACAAGATGTCACATCCAAGAAGACAATAGTACTCTTTATAGTCATTTTTATGATGACCTTAAATTTTGCAGCTATTTGTTAATTTCATACCAGATGATCATTTTGGGCACAGATTTTTACAAGAGAGACCCGATCATTTATTTATGGCTTATTTAACAACGTTATCAGTAGCCAAGATAATATAGTGCTGAATATAATAAGATGTATTTTCATCAAATTCAAATATAAAATTACATGAAAATATAATCAACCAACAACGACCACCATTTTAGGGGACAGACAGAATAAGGCACACCTCTGTGACCCTGATGTTGACCTCTGTGAACATGAATTGCAAACTTACAGATTTTACACTGTAAAGATAAAAAAGGTAAATTTGTCTCTGTGCTTATAATTAATAACAACGCATGAAGACATGCGGGTGGGTGATGGGATAGGCTTTATGCGTTCTTAACTTAGATACTAGGTACAAGTAGATGGAGGTATAAATTCATAATTTATTTTCCACTGTGTTTATTCAAGTAGAAAAAACTACACTATTTCTCCATAATTGAAACGTCAATTAAGAACTGGTAAAACTAACTCTGGAACTCATACGTAATTTCTCGGCGAATTAGGACTGTCATATTACAAAACGAGTTAATAATCTCGAACGGTAAGAAGGCGAGGCAATTGCTAACGTCTTCCCATGTGTACTGTGCAAACTGAAAACATCAGCATGGTTTTCGGGAGACTCTTACCGCTGTCTTTGGTACAGTGAAGCTCAGTGTTACCCTAAATAAACAGTAGAAAAGTTAAGTTCGACCAGTTTTGCTGATTACTTGCTTCACAATTTTAGGTCCCTTACTTTTTCTTCTCTACATAAATGATCTATCTAAAACCATCAACAATAAATCTAAACCAATTCTATATGCAGATGACACTAGTATAATATTTAAGAACTCTAAATTTGACAACTTTAAAAATGACATAAATATTGTATTTGAAGCCTTAAACAGATGGTTCGAAGCCAATTTACTCTCATTAAATTTTGATAAAACCCATTACATATCATTCACAACTAAAAACAACCACCAAATTGATCTGGACATCAGTTATGCCAACAAATTAATCTGTAAAGTACTTGATACAAAATTCCTTGGAATACATGTAGACAGTACACTGTCTTGGAAAATACATATTGAACAAATTATACCTAAATTAAATGCAGCTTGCTATGCGATGAGATCAATTAAGCCTTTTATGTCACAGGAAACATTGAAGATGGTTTACCATGCCTACTTTCATTCTATTATGAACTATGGATTAATATTTTGGGGGAACTCTTCACATAGTGTAATAATTTTTAAAATACAAAAGAATATAATTAGAATCATTACAGGATGTAGAAGTAGAGATTCATGTAGAGAATTATTTAAGAAATTAAAAATTCTACCGCTTCAATCGCAATACATATTATCGCTTCTCCTATTTGTTGTTTACAACAAAGATAAATTCAAATTAAATTCTGATGTCTATAACATGAATACTAGACAAAAATACAACTTCCACCTACCCTCATCAACTTTATCAGTATATCAAAAAGGAGTCTACTTTACTGGCATAAAAGTGTTCAACAATCTGCCACAAAGTATTAAAAACTTGGGCAATGATACTAAAAAGTTTAAATCAGAGTTAAAGAATTATCTACATGCTCATTCCTTCTACTCTTTAGATGAATACTTCAATGTAAATAGAGAATGATGTAAAATTAAGTTATATTAATTTTTAAGCTAAAATTGCCTGTACTTATGTATGTAACATTTTGACTTGTTCTGTATCCAAAGGTACTAACCTGCTTAGGATTTATAGAATGTAAATAAATTCAATTCAATTCAATTCAATTCAATTCACCTTCTCCTGGATAGAGATAGTGTTAGTTGCGTCACGCAATTTTGTGTATACGTAAAAGATTTCTAATTAAAGTTACAGATCTTAATAAGATCGATATTTCTGTCATGCACTTATTTTAATACGACGAGAAGTAATTGTTCTTAGCTTATTTAATGACACTATTTCAACTCTGATTAAAATTCTACTTCTCCGTCAGGTGAAATATACGAGTAATTTACATGTAACCTACAGTAGACTCGCATAAAGCTATTTTGTTATGCAAACAGGTTCTGGAAAAGAATACAAACAGGCATAATGCCGTGTTGAGGTTCAGTACAATGTCATGGCTGAGGCGCTACACGTGCAGTGTTTTGTGTGGGTGAAAAAATGGCTTAACATACCACTCAACAGTTAGATAATTTGTCAGGACACTAAGCCATAAGCCGTAAAATATTACAAAACTCTCATATTATTTTAGATTAATTTTCAATATGAGGAAATAAGATTCATGAATGAATGAATCAATGCCTTGACCGGTCTTTACACCACGATCATCAGTGATGTTTTGTATATCCCCTTCTGTTTTAACCCCGTATCAATCCCACTTTTCGGAAAAATAAGATTCATAAATGGTATTATGTAAATAAATAACTCTCTGGTAGAAGTAGCCGATTATTCAACATCACAAATACAAAACCCCGACATTGAATACAATCCTAATCCAATTCCATCCACCTCCCATCCTCGTAACTTATGGCCCTAAGATCCAACTTAACAATTAGTTAATCAATGGTAGCACTATAAGAAAGTTCAACAACGTTAATACCAAAGCCCGCCGTTTGACACGATCTTAACGCAGTTCATCCACTTCTGGCCTTCAAGACACATTATTATAAGATAAATATTAATGTTGTCCCCGTGTAAATGAACTTTCACAGCAATTTCAGGGATTGTTTTTGTTAAACATCACGTCGTAAAGTACTGTAAACGTGTCTCTTTGTCACGGTCGCTACAAAACGTACGAGGTTTACGTACTCATGGTCATGATACAGGGAGCTGTCCCTGAAATAACTTTTTTTTATATTTATAAATTATTTCTGTGATAACGCCGTATTGGGTTATACAGCATGGGACAGACGGACTTGGCCATTATAACGACTACATATACGTGTATCTTCACCTATCCTTCTCGATTTTCCATGTGGTCGTGTTCTAACGAGACTTCGAACTGAGGGTCATTATGGGGAGCGATTGCTAACCTGAGCCACTCTAACGCCAAGCTGACACCTGCTATTGTTCCATAATTAGAGACACTTGATGGTAACCACAAAAACGTATTTTTATGACATAACGTTATACTGCACAATATTTCGTATGCAACTCAAGTTATAACCTGATTAAGGCAGCCAGGTTGAGGCCGCGCCATAGCTCAAGCGGTTAGTCGCTGGCCTCCCACCGTGGCGGCCCGGGTTCGATCCCAGGTCAGGTCATGTGAGATTTGTGGTGGACAAAGTGGTGCTGGGGTAGGTTTTCTCCAAGTACTTCGATTTCCCCTGCCAATTCTCATTCCACCGACCGCTTCATACTCGTCATCATGTATAATCCGGAGCTGGTACAGTAAGGGCGATGACACACGGAGCGGTTTTCGCCGACTCGGCGCGTAGTTCTTTTGCATCAGATGGGATAAAACAGACAAGGCGGTGCTCGCCGACAGGCGGCAGATTTGCCGACTTGGTCTGTCGTCTACAGGCGGTGCAGCGAGCGGTTTGATGACTTGCTCCAAAGACTGAATACATTCTGAGCAGTTTCTGACACGGCCGCCGAGTCGGCACAACCGCTCCGTGTGTCATCGCCCTAAGTCAAACAGTGGCCGGCGTGCCAAGTGGACTCAGTCTCACCCCATCCCAAGGGAAAAAAAAACAAGCTCATGATTAACAATATTATCATTGTAAGCAACCGTCTGTCGATATTTAAGACATGCATGGAGCGAATCCCATCGAATATAACTTTTTAACACGATCTTATCAATCCATTCAACAGTTCATTAAATTGTCTGTTAATGCCATCAGAATTACTCATTATTCGCCCGGGATTTTATCCCTTTTCATGTCAATATCACAATAAACAAAATCTTTATAGAAGGAGAGACACTCAAATTAAGAAATCAAAATTTACTAATGCAGTAAAAGAAAGATTAGGAAAGAGGATTCGAATTTTATCAAAAAGTCCACTTTCACAACACTCTAGCAGCTGAGACTAATCATATTGTCAGGCCGCGCCATAGCTCAAGCGGTTAGTCGCTGGCTTCCCACCGCGGCGCCACGAGTTCGATCCTGGGTCTGGTCAAGTGGGATTTGTGGTAGAAAAAGTGGCGCTGGGGCGGGTTTTCTCCGAGTACTTCGGTTTCCCCTGCCAATCTCCATTCCACCAAATTCTCCATCATCATAATCACCCGGGAAAGGCTACAATAGGCCAATCAGTGGCCGCCGTGCCGAGTGGACCCAGTTGCACTCCACACCCCACTAAGCGAATCATTACAAAAGCTCCTTTTCCACTAGCATTGGTGGTGCGTCTTGGTGAAACAATAATTAATCGTGTAGCTGTGTGAAAACAGCTCCATTTAAATGAATGGTTCTCTAAGACGCCTCGTAGACACATGTGAAAAAGAAGCCTTACTTCACAGAGCAGAGTCCTTCCTAAGAAGCTAATAGTCGCTCAGCTACTTCAGAAATTACGGGCACTTTATGGAACCCGGAGATTCATTACAGTGTTCGCAGCAGCTTGCCACTGTTCCCTATCTTGAGCCTCTTGAATCCAATCCACAGCTTCACAATATATTTATTTAACATTCATCTTACACTGTCCTATCTACGTCTCGATCTCACGAGTGCTTTTATCCCGGGATTCACCGTTACATAAACTGGCCGAGTTGGCTGGATGGCCTTAGGTAAGGCAAGTATCTTCACACACAATATGTGTCAGTTAGAAAGAACAACTCGAGCTAATCGGTCGGCATTTGTTACGATGTGAGACCCTTTCGTGTTTTTTAAGAGGATACAACAACGTAACACTGTCAACTGTCAGGTTAATGTGCGTTTCGAGACATCGTTCTGGGATAAGACTGAAAGGTAGAAAAGTAATCTTGAAGTTATTTTTGTTTCTTTTTACCTTTAATACGCTAATATTCACACTTATGTAGGAATTAAGCAGTGGCGTAGCATGACTACCGAAAGCAGGGAAGCAACTTTATATACGTGTATATAACTTTTTTCTACATATCCTATAGTTTCTATCTTCTATTTAAAAGAAAACAGCTAATAGTTTAATATGTATTCTAAATTTAAGGTAATATATTAAAATAACACATAATTATCAACACAATTTTATAGCCATCAAATGAGAGGGCTGTGAACCTGGAATATAATTAATGCTTACTTTATTGTTTATAATTCAGCTCGATTCTTCTGTTTTTCTTGGCAAACAGATCAATAACCTCATCTAGAAAAATGGGTTTGGACTGCAGTTTGTTTAGGAAGGACTTTTCAATGTTCATCAAAGCCAGTGATGACAACCTATCCTGGTTCTGCGAATTTCTAGTAAGCACGCTTAACTGCAAGGTCACAGATTATTCTACTGCAAACTGTGCCTTACATCTGACAACATTGCTGGAAGCACGAAGCTGGTAGCATACCATAGCGCATAGCTCACTTACACACAACACTGACATTGAGTCAGCCAGTTAACCCAGGGGAGGGTGGAAGCGAAAGACCTGCTGCTTCCGCGGGTGTTGCAGTTTAAATTTCCCTGCATTTTGGAAGAAAATAACTGATCTATCCTGATAAATTGTCTATGTAACACATTAAAACTTGCAATATTCTCATTATATGTAATATATGTTCTCAGATTAATTAATATTTTGAAGTATGAAATATTTTTTTGAAATTGAAAAATTGCCAGAAATGTTCTTGGTTGCTTTTCTATAGGGAAGCAATGCTTCCACCACATCCATGTACCCTACGCCCCTGGAATTAAGTGATATAAAATGTCAAGCAACGCATTTTTAACTTCTTTTAACGTAACCATGGTTACAATTGTTGCAATGTTCAGTTTGTTTAACGTTTTCTGTCCTAGAAAAAAATGGCGGACTAATGACTTTACATAACCTCACATTCTAAGTTTACACAAAACGATTTATCATGTCCAATGATTATTATTTTATAAAGAGGATATAAGTGAGAAACTCCATGTTAAGTGGGTCCGTTGGCCAACAAGCATGGCGACAGCGCGGCCGGTCTCCATACATAAAGAAAACAAATCGTATTTTCGTGCAATATGAATTTAATGATGAACGGAATTACAAAATTATCGCGCATAAAAGTCACGAAGTTTGCGAGGGGTGCTCTTCCAAATTGGGGATTGGGCATGAGGTCTAACGACTCCTTTTGAAAAACTAACACTTTATAAAATATTACAATATGCCTCTGATTTGGGTGAATTGAGTATATTTGAGAACAAAGTATGGAGGAAGAAGCAACAAGAGCCTGGAAAAAATTAATAATGAAGATATTAATAATTCGTTCTTTACTTAATAATATGAATGTGATTCAATCAAGTTTGGTAACATGGGTCGGCCTGTACTATGTTGGGAGTAGGTGAAAATGCTTAGAAAATTTTAATCGGAACGCCAGAAAGGAAAGAAATTAGGCATAGAAGGAATGATGATATTAAAATGAATCTTAGCGAAATATAGTGTGACAATATGGACTGAATTCATCTGGCTCAAAATAGGAAGCAATGAGGGAGGTTCTTGTGAGTACGAAAATGAAACTTCCGAATTCCATAAAAGGGCGAGATATTTTCTCATCATCTCAATAAACGACAGTTCTTTAAGGGAGGTCTTCCACCATTAATTAAATATGTAGTAGTTTAGCATACGCGAAATAATATTATACTTATTTTGATTAGAGAATACTTTTTTCACTTATATTTTGTAGTTATTGGAAATTGGTATAAAATCATAATTAATCATTTCCATGTTATATACGAGGTATCGCGTTTGAGATTTTTTTTTAATTTTGCAAGAAATAAATGTATAATAAAGATGGCCTAGGCAGTGCCTATCACGCAATCACTCATCAATTAATTAAAACTAACTATTTATGGTTTCTGAAAAAGTAGCGGCTCCGGTCTAGAAAACCGAAATTAGCGGCCATGGGAATACGTTGCACTGACCACTCGACATCCTCTACCCGCAAAAGTTGGCACTAACTTCGCCGACAAGCGGCGGTCGCTCGGTCGCTTGTCGATTAAAGGCCGCGAAGGAAGAATTCGTGGTTTTTAAAAAACAGAAATTATATTTCCATGGAAATGTAAGTATAATATTTCTTCAAATGAAATTAGCTCTGAAATAGTATAATTGCTTCAGTCATGTTGTGATTAATCAAGCCCGTATTTATTAAGTTAAATCGAAGGTGACTAACCCTAGCCACGTCAAGTCCCGTAAACCGATCTTTCGAAGACCCTACTGCTGGCATATTAATTATTAATCTCAACATTTTATTCTACTGAGGTGCGTGAAATGTCAAGTATTTTAAAATGCGAATAAAAGCAATCGAATAATGCAAATTATCAAACAGAGAAAAGCAAATACGTTGCAGGTAATGTTGAATATTGCACTCACAAAGCCACCATCAGCACTTCCAATTCTGATTGTAGTTACCACGGTAACATGTGTTCGGGACTTACCACCTGCAACAAAAGAAAAACACGTTGAAAAACAAAATATTGATGTGTATATGACTCATTATGGAGACGAATGGAGAAAATTACATAACGGAGAGTACCGGGGCTATTTATCTCTGGGGTTAAAGCGGCCAGGGTCTGAAGCTAACCATTCGCCACCATACAGCACAGAGATCAAGAATGCATGGGATCATACCTCCAACACCTCTAGTAGAATACGTTATCATGCTTATTTTGTTTGGCGTCATTACTGTCGTTTCTATTGTTAAAATATTCCTATCTGTGCTAAGGCTAATATTCTGCCTATGGCTACAATTGTATCGGCATGTCGGTAATGGTGCGTCACTTCCTAATCACAATGTCCTCTCAGTCACAATCTTATTACCGATTACAGGAAAGTAAAAACAACATCCATTTAAAAGCGCACTGAATTCCGTTGAGTCACTCGTACGAGGATGGGACGCCGGACAGGACAGGCATGACCTTCCTACACACGTTTTCATCTCGTGCTCTGTGCACAGAAAGTGGGCATAACTTGTTTGGAACAGGTTAACCCTGAGCATGTAATCAATGCTTGGTAGCATACCACATCAACTCAGCTTGCCATAGGATCCTTCGGAGCAAAGTAGTATCCCGCAAGCCATTACTGTCTGCTGTATATTTCGGGGAATTCCCCTGTACGAGAAGCTGAGAGGCTTCTGACACAAGGTCACCTATAGCAGGAAAATGAACAGACTTCAAAGAGGAAATACCATAACCCGTTTTCGAGAGACCGACACGAGCATGCAAGTGATAGCTTCTTTAATAAGGACATTATATAATTACACACGTAGAGTGACGAGGGTATTGTAACTAATTCATGACGTGTTTCGAGATGCTGAGGAAACTGAAGATTGAATTTATCTGGGTGTTAAGATTCTAGGACCGCCTCTGTGGTTTAGTGGTCAGAGTTCCTGGCGACAGATCCAGAGGTCCGGGTTCGATTCCCGGCGCTACCAGATTTTCTGAGAAATAGTGGGTCTGGAACGGGGTCCACTCAGCCTCGTGAGGATAACCGAGGAGCTATTTCAAGGAGATAACGACCCCGGTCTAGAAAACCGAGATTAACGGCCGTGGGGATTCGTTGCGTTCACCACGCGACACCCTCTATCCGCTAAATTGGCACTAACTTCTTTGACAAGCGGCTGTCGCTCGGTCGGTATAGTTGGCTTGCGGGCGAAAGCCACGGAGTTTTTTTTTTAAGATTCTAAACATGTGGCGTCTGATGTATAGTTCCACACCTACATAATCATAAACCATACCAGATACTTTTGCGCTGCCGTCTAAGTTCGAACCGAGTACGATAAGAACGAAAGCAGTTCTGAATCTTGTTACAGGAAGACTTCATTCGCCTTCGGGACGGAGCACCACACAAACATGGCGACAGCAGAAATGCAGAGACAAGACAAATACATCAGCCGCTTTCGGGAAGTACTTCCTCAGGTCAGTTCTGCCGTATGCTGTTCTCTTTGTATTTACATAGGCTTATTTAATTGTACTTTTCTTTTCATATGTTCTTGTCTTATTTCGTTCACATTTGCTTCTCCCTTTCTTCGACAAAGAAGAAACAGCATTGGACAAAATTAGTACGAACTTGAAGGGGGGAATGTTACACCTCAGGGGGAGGGGGTGAGAACTTATAATTACTTTCGTCGGTGATTACTCGTTTGCTAACATCTACGTTGCACTCGGCTGCCGTCGGCTGTCTTGGCTAGGGAAGCTCGGGCTGGGTTGAGGACAGGATGGTTACTAATGGACGAATCAGAACTCCCTGCGTACATTCTCCACTATGTACACTTGTCTATTTACAATCATAATACATTAAGAAAAAGGCCTGCTCTTATCGGTTTACATGCATATCTCGCTAAACTCATTCTACCGTCCTAGTTGTGAAGGGGAGGTGACCTGAACTGCACTCCTATCATCGTCTGCTACTGTACATTCTTCCTACCCGGTTCTACCCTGACTCTCACTTGGTTCACTGGATACTGCCTCATTATCTCACAATAACACTTGTATTAACACAACCTTTAACAGCATGGCGTATATGAGCAAAGAGACTTACTTGCCATACAAATGTAGATTACAGCCGTTGTCCACCCTCTTATGGAATACATGTCGCCGAGAGC